>NW_013668704.1:0-13380 GCF_000517525.1 Limulus polyphemus
AAGTATTTCCAATGGTTGTCCCTTCAGGCTCTTTGCCAGGTACTCTGCTCCTCTGTCCATCCATTCATTTTCTGCCAAGAGCTCAAATTGTGCTCTATATGCTTCCCTTGGTGCCATCCAATCGAATTCCCATTGCTTCCTTCGTACTAGATCATCCCTATTGCTGACACTCATGTCTGGAATGTGACTTCTGACAGGACTGAAGATGTCTGCATTAGGGTTTAGCTGCGGGGTCTGGAAGGGGCTTCCCGCTGTCTGGGGCTGATTAGGTCCATGGCTGATATATCCTCCCTGTGTATAAAATAGTAAATCTCAGGACGTGTTACCAGAGTTACGTGACTTCAGCTGTCGTAACAAGTTTTTATTCAAGCAATTTGATAAAATAAATAGCGTCTCAACCTTCACTATGTCTGTCGTGTTTCAAACGGCCTGAAAAGCGCTGTTATAGAGCAAAATCTCTCGTCGGTACAAAATATAGCAGATATAATGTGTTGACACACTAGTATTATACACTATTGTTTACTTTTATTCAGAAGCTCTTACAATTATATGTCCCCCGGTGAGACAACGGTGAGTTTTCGGATTTACAACGCTAAAACCAGCGGTTCGATTCCCCTCGGTAGACACAGTAGATATCCCCATGTGGCTTTGCTATAAGAAAAACATACAAAAACACTTACAATTATATATATGATGTAGATATATCTTAAGCAGAATACTCAAATGTTAAATTAGGAACTAGAAAATATATCTGTTATATTGATCGCAACCATAAGCTGAAAATTGTGTTTGTTTATTGTTAAACTCAAAACTTCACAATGGGCTATATGTGTCGTGCTCATCACGAGTATCGAAACCCGGTTTTGATGTTATGAGCCTGTAGATTTACTGCTGAGCCACTAAAAGGGGGGGGGGGGCAAAACTGAAAAAACAATAAGTAGCCTTCGAATTTAATTTTGACGTTTTGAATAATGATTCACGTTGAACGGTTGTCCAATGATGGAATAGCGGTAAGTTTTCGAACTTACAACACTAAAATCCGAAGTTCGATTCCCCGCGGTGGACACAGGAGATAGCCTATGTTGCTTTACTCAAAAACGACCAACAAAACAACAACCAACGCTGCTTTTAAACAGATAAAAAAAAGGTGAAAGTGACGTTTATTCATTATACAGTATTCTAAAAGACGAAAAATGATTTCGTTTCGCTGTAAAAACAAACTAACCAATTGGAAATAAAAACACTTTCGATTATAACAAAAATTAGCAATATCAGTAATCACTTTACCTGCAGTACACAAGAAGTTTACGTTTTTAGATGGCACTGTAGTATGTAGTGTATTAAGTAACTGCTGTATTTTATTTATGCATCTGTGAGTATGTATTTATTTTGACAAAATATGACAAAATGAGTATGCTCATTATTATTTAACTTTTTCTTACACGTTTGTAATAAAGGTGCTGGATTTTAGGTAATATTCTGCTGAATCTATCAGAAGATTCGCCTTTCTCTTTTGAGTTAGGCTTAAAAAGTACAAACGTTTTTAAGTTTTAGGCCTCCTACTACTAGTACTGGTTCCTATATTTATAATTCTACTAGGATTAGTAAGTAAAAATGTAGTACTACCACTAGAATTTCTACTACTACTACTACTAACAGTAGTACCACTACTTATATTACCAGTACTACTAATGTTCGTAGAAGTACTGAAAATTAAAAAGTGAAATAGTACCTCGTCAAAGAATTCTAACAACCTAAATATTTAGAGACTAAGTAACTTAGTATTAGTAACAGTAAGACTTAAGTTAAAAACTTTAGTTTAAAGGAAATATTTAATAAAGTGTAAAATTTGAATAAACTGTTCAAAATTTCAAGTTAACTCAAAGTCAGAAGCCATTTTCCTAGACAGTATTAATATTACTATTGGAGCTGTTATTTTTTTTTTAACCTACAGTTATTAAATAATGAGAACTTGCATTATCATGACATTTAACACTCGAACATATACATGGTCTAAGAAATGGCTTGAACTTTACCATTTGACAATTTTGCTCATATGAAAATCATAGCTTGCTCTCTCTGTCACTGTGTCAGCAAGTTACACACACATATATGTATATATAAACTGTTACATTGATACATGTTCTGATCATGATGCAAGTT
The DNA here is from genome assembly GCF_000517525.1 of Limulus polyphemus. Classification (NCBI taxonomy): domain Eukaryota; kingdom Metazoa; phylum Arthropoda; class Merostomata; order Xiphosura; family Limulidae; genus Limulus; species Limulus polyphemus. The sequence goes on from NW_013668704.1 coordinate 2,164, forward strand.
TCATAATGTAATGAATATATTGGAATGAAGGTGATTGAGATTTATGTATAATATTATGCATGTAAAAAGAGAAAATCTTTTATTTTTCAATTTTGCAAGTGATCATAATGTACAATGAAATGAATATTTTCTGCTTCTCAGTAACTCAGGTAAGCTTACAGGCATAATATAGCTTTAAAGAATTAAAATTTCAGTTATTCAAAAAGTTGTAGGACCCATCAAGGTCATCCCTTCATTTAATATCAAAATGACTAACTAAGACATCAAAAACAAACTGTTGATCTTCATATATTCAAATGTATTGAAGCTGAAGTATTGTTTATTGATGTAACATGTGAAGGTAAACAATTCATCCACAGATTCTGTTGGCATAACTTCCTTCTTTTAATCTCTAATGTAAACATTAATTTTCCTTATATAAACCAGACTTTGTGTGTGTATATGCTAAATATTGCAATTGTGTTAAAACTTGGATTGTAGACTCTTAAGAAAAGTATTGATAAAAGAATACATAACTGAAAAGTAATTTGACATGCATGTGTCACTCGCATGTATGGATAAGTTGTACTTTATTTTAGATACTGCAGTACAGGAGTTTTAATTTATAAATTATGTTAATGTATAGTCCATAATGTAAAAATGAACTGTTATAAAAGTTTTGATAAGTATTAGGAATTATGGATTGTGATTGTAAAATTAAAAAAGAAGCAACTTAGAAACTTAGCCAGTCAACTATATGCACATCCACACAAAAACTGGCATTAAAACGAAATAAATGCTAGAAATTTATATTCATATATACACACACACACACACCTACTAATGTCAACAGTTAATACCTTTTTATCTTCAAACACTGAAGGCTGAGACTAATTATTTAAACTAAAAGTAAACTGTATTTTTCAGGAAAATAAATTATACATATATGTCCATTCAAGAACCTGTGTATATTTTTATCCATATAATAACATTACTTAGAGGCTAGATTTTTGTATTAGTTACTCTCTTGTTTTAAAAACAGTCTTTTGTAATAGGAAACTTGGATATGATTTTTGTATACCATGTTTACATTATACTTGTAGATCGTTTTTAAATACTTTTAAAAGAACTGTATAAAAAACTGCTAATTGGACCCAATTAAACAAAAAAAAGATTCTATACAATAAAAAATCAAAGTTTACTAAAAACTATTTGCCCTAAAATTTTTTATTACAATTGTATATATAATCGAGGAAAAGCATTTAATATTTATGCTTCTAAGTTGATACCTTTAAATAAGTTTTTTTGTACCTTATTTTTCTTTTATGTGAATTGTAGAGATCTTGTTTATTCCTTTTTCTTTCTTTTTTGACAGATTAGGATGTGCTAGAGTATGCTGTAATATATTTATCTTGATTGAAAGTTTGTGAATATTTACTGCCAACAAAGGTCTTCCAGAAAAAAGTTTTACATTCCATTATGTCTGAGTGCATGAACACACAATTAGATGCCAGTACAGTATTGGCTAAAGCCTTGGAGCAAATGGATGACATCATTGCCGGTAATTAAACAATTTCTGTGATTTTCCTGAATGGTAACACCCTATACAATTTAATAAACCTATTATTACCAAATTTGGCTATGTTTAATGTTTGGGGGTTGTTGTTTTTTATTGTAAAAATGCACTATGCATATTTCATTGCATTATCTACTTAGAAGAATCTTTAGTGCTAATACTTTGTTATTATTAATGCTGCAAGAAATAAAGCTTTTTATTATCTACAATAATATTTTCCTGAAGATGATACTTACATTATCGAAATTTGCTCAATAACATATGTATTAATATAATTTTTTAACAGTTTGTTTTTTGGATGAAAACACCACTTTGAATGTTATTTACTTTCAGAGAGCTTTTGATAATCTTCACCTTAAAAGATTGATTCCAAAGATAAATGTAGATTTCTTTGCTATGAAAAGGTTAAAAAGTACTTTGGAAATTGCTTTAGGTGTAAAACATTTAGGATGTTAAATGTATTTCTGATAAAGTAAATATGACTAATGGAATTTCTAAGTTTTTTTTTTTACAGATATTGGGATGAAGTTGCATGGAAAAACTGATACTTAGAAGAATGTTATTTTAACTAAATAAAAAATTTGTGTATCCTGATAGGCTTAAAAAGTGAATAAAAATGTATACAACTTTCTACTGATATGTTTAAATATATACCCAAATTACTTTTAGTCATAACTTGAAATGGTATTAAATACAAACTTTTGATAGAGGTAACTTTTTCTCCACAATTAATATATAACAGTGTTATGGATGAAAAGAATTTTGGTGTTTTGGTTGATCAGTTTCTTAAGCTATGGAGGCAATATGTTGTTGCTAGTGGTAGGGAAAATAGGATTTTAGATTGTAATTTCATTGTATAGGTCGCTGATTAGGTCTCATTTGGAGTATCATGTTCAGTTAGCCTTGGACACTTTATTTTAAGAAGGACATTGTTAGAAAGGGTGTAAAGGAGGGCTACTAGGATGATACCCGAGATGGAAAGGTTGTCATAAGAGGACAGGTTAAGATTTCTGAAATTGTTTTTTTTTCTTGAAAAAAGAATATTTATAGGGAATCTTATTGAAATGTTAAAAATTGTTAAAGGAACTTTTAGTGTTGATGCATCTTCTTTTTTCATACCTAATGGTGAGAAGGTAGGACAAGGGGATACAAATACAAATAAAACTTTTTGGTAGGGATGAGTCATTTTCAGCTAAGGGTAGTTGACCTTTCGAACGGGTTGCTTTCAGCAGTGGATGAAGTAAATGTAAGGGAATTTAAAGGAAGGCTTGATAAATATTTAAATGATAAGGACTGGTATTGAGATTTTGTTTGTTTTATTTATTTCTTTTTAACTTAATGGGTGGGACAGCTTTGAAGAATCAACATGTCTCTGGTTGTCCTTTGTTGTTATGCTTGGTTTTAATAAATAGCTACAAAACAACTTAAATGTGAATTTAATCACTTTTATTAGGTCTAAAAAGCCTCAGTACCACATTAGCTTCATTGATTTACATCACAAAAATGTATAAGTTGTAAGTTGTTATATAAAGCTGTGAAATGAAAATTCGTTGCCTTTCTAAGCCTTTCATGTCTCTGGTTGTCCTTTGTTGTTATGCTTGGTTTTAATAAATAGCTACAAAACAACTTAAATGTGAATTTGATCACTTTTATTAGGTCTAAAAAGCCTCAATACCACATTAGCTTCATTGATTTACATCACAAAAATGTATAAGTTGTAAGTTGTTATATAAAGCTGTGAAATGAAAATTCGTTGCCTTTCTAAGCTTGATTTAAATGTTCATAAAAAAAGTTGATCCAGAAAATTTATAACAATGCATTTCATTATTTAGAAATATAAGTACAAGAAAAAAAGTATTCATTTGTGAATGTAAATTTTTCAGTAAAAATGTGAAAATGTATGCAACATTTTAGGTAGGACATATGAATGCAGTTTTGGAGTCAACAGTAACCATTCCACTGATGGAGAAGAAAGCTGTCAGCAAAAGCCAACAGGTGATCTTAGTGTAACAGATTTACTTATTCAGTTAAGAACTGCTATAGAACAGAATACAGATATTGACAACAATGAAAATAACTGCCTTGAGGACATTGATGTAGAAACAAAAATATTCCTCATCGAATGGCTCCAACAAGCAACCGAGGATTACAGTAAGGTAATGTGCTTTTTATTTTTTATTTGAAATAAAATCATTTTGAGCAAATATGTAAGTGAGCTGTTTTTGGTTATTTACAATATTTTTCTATTGTGAACTAAAGAATTTGTGTGGCAAATCCTTTATTTTACTTTAAGAATAATTAAAATCCTTAAAAAGAAAACAAAGTATTTTTTGAACTCTCACAAGTAAATATGTACTCTCAATTAAAAAATTCCAGGCCCAGACATTTTCAAACAACATCTAAACTTCAAAGAACTTTAACTCAAAATATAATTTTGAAAAAACTTAAATTTTACTCTTCTTTTCATGGATAAAAATTGTCCCAGTAATTAATAGGCCTATTAGTCTTATATCAGTAGTTGGAAAAGTTTTTGAAAGTCTGATAAAAGATGTTTTGCAAAGTCATTTAACTAAATTAAAAATGTTGTTGGATGGTGAACAGGGTTTCACTAGGGAAAAATCTTGTTTTACTAATCTTTTGACATAGATGAAAGAATGGTCACTAAATTACTTAGTTTGCTGATGATATTATGGTCTTGGATGTTGTTGTCTGTGATAAGTTTGCTGCTCCTTTATTAAAGGATTTAGATCATTTGGTGAATTGAACAAATAAATGGCAGATGGCTTTTAATTATACTATATGCATGGTATTGCATTTTAGTTATCATAATTTGAATTATAAGTATAATTTTGATGGGAATAATCTTAACAGTATTATGGAAGAAAAGGATCTTGGTGTTCTGCTTGATCAGTCTCTCTAAGTCATCTAAGCAGTCTGCTATGCTAGTGGTAGGCAAGTAGTAGTTTAGGTTGTATCTAAATAAATACTGAATACGAGTCAAAATAAGTTATAATTTCATTGTATAGATTGCTGGTTAGGCTACATTTGGAGTACCGTGTTCAGTTTTTGGCTTCTTACCTTAAAAAGGACATTTAATTATTGGAAAAGTTTCAAAGGTTCAGAGGAAGGCTAGTAGGGTAATACCTGGGATGGAAAGGTTGTTATACGAGAGCAGGTTAAGATATCTGAAATTGTTTTATTTTGAAGAAAGAAGAGTTGGGGGATCTTATTGAAGTGTTTAAGGATGTTGAGAGAATTGGTAGTATCACTGAATCATCTTTTTACATACTTCATGGTGAGAATGATAGGATAAGGGGAATACAAGTAAAAATTTTGGCAGAGTCATATACAAGTAAAAGAATTTCTCTAACAGGATATTTGGCCTTTGGAATGGGTTGTCTTCAGATGTTGTGGATGCAGTAAATATAAGGGAAGGAATGATAAATATTTGAATGAAAAGGGCTGGCTTTGAATTTTTTTTTTTCAAGTTTAGGTTTGTGGATGGGATGGTCTAGATGGACTGACAGGTTCTTTGTTGTCTTTAGATTCTATTTTATGTTATTTTATAACTTTTAATTGAACAGTATAACCTTGGACTACTTCAATAATATAGCCTTGACATAAGAAGTTTAGAAAAAGAAAAAAAAAACCCCTTCAAAAATTCAACACAAAATTCTGTTTGATAATACAACACTTACAAACTGTGACTAATTACAATTTATGACAATTCTAACTGGATTTCAAACAGTATTTACTCTATTCTCTAAATTCTCAAGCATCTGGCATATCAACTTTCAGTTCTCTTTTCTTTTATACTTTTATTTGCAGATTACATTTCAATGTGGAAAAATTATTGGCTATTGGCAAAACATCTGATTAACTTATTTTCTTACAATAAACATTAACTTACATATGGCCATGTACCATAGTTATTGTGACAAAAATATCAGCACTATCCAAAGTTAGTGATTTTGTCTCACTGTGTATGTAAGTCAGCATTATGCATAAACAAACCTCATGTAAAAGGTAGGGGAAAAGAAACTTTTACCATAAGATTTGCAAAAACCATCAGTAAAAATACAATTAATAACAATAATTAGTTTTAATTATTAACACATTTGTCACTGCAGCAGTTTTAACCCATGTGCTAAGCCACATTCATTACTGCTGAAATAACAAAACTTTTAGCAACAGTTCGAAGTGATCATATGGCATAACAGTATTGACAAGTGGAGTAGCCAGTAGTGGATCATTTGATCAGTAATCCTCTATCACTGGTTTTTTCACGGTGCTCATGATGAAAAGAATGCCAAGAAATTTTCTCATTTCACATGCAACAGTCGCAGACCACTGACGAATTCTGCTTTTAGGCTTTAGGCAGTTCAATTCCAAAAACTGTTCAGCAAACATGTTTGTTTCAGTGACCATCATATTCACAACATCATCCGTCACAAACAGTTTGAAAATTTCAACTGGAATGGCTTACGACAGCAAACCTGCAACCATTTGAGGCCATGTAGTAAAAGAAGTATCAGCTGGACTAACATATGTAGCCTGGACAATTTGCCATCCATCAACTGATGCTGGTTTTCCAGTGTCAATGTCCGTGTCTGGATCTGCAGTGTCAGTTATGGACGAATCAGCTTGAATGTCTACCTGCTCTGTAAAATTCTGGCCTTTTTCATCATTAGACTCAGAATTACTAGGCTCATAATTACTATCCCTATGTACATCATCCTCCTCAAGTGATTGGATCACGTTCTTGTAAAATACATGCAATTTTGCTCAGACTAAAATGTTGCACAACCCTGCCAGCTTGTAGTTATAAAAGTAAACAAAACACTGCAGAAACGTCAAGTCAAGTGACTTGAAACTTTAGTGAAAATTGTTTCCTGTCATTCACAAGAAGGCAGCATACACATAATCATTGTATAATGTTAAGGGACTGTTTATCTATATGCTTACACATAGTTATAGCCCCTTTGCTGATTGATGTGTCAATGCATCAGTAGCACTTGAATAATAGAAATGATTGATGCTTTAACCTGTCATTAGAGGCAAATGTGTTAATAATAAGCAAACCATGAAAGCTTCCATGAGAACTCTGCTTTAGCTCATATAAGAGTTGGGTATCCTCACTCTTAGTGGTGTTTTTGGCCCTTATATACATGTTCTGATAGGAAGATACTAGTTTTCAAAATTGCAAATAGATTAAGACATATAAGAATTTTAGTCTGAAAAATGATGTCTTCGAGATCCCTGAAGTCAAGAATATGTAACAACTTTAGTCTACTTTCTGGACTTTTTTCTCTAGTGCAGCCTAATTATTTACAGCAAATAATATGCAAAAGAGACACTGGAACCAAATATAGTCTTGAAGTTGAATAGCTCACTATTGAAAAAATATATTTACAAATAGGATTTGTATCTTTACATCATGAACACATAAATAACTCAACTTTTTTTAGGCTGCAAAAATAACTTTGGTGAATATAAAAGTAACCAGATTGCACTGGAATTCCTGGATTATTTACATAGGTTTGGTAAAGTTCACAAAAATCAGTTAACAAAGGAATTTCAAGGTGGTATAATCAGGTATACATAGTGATTATAAAGAAAGTTTTGTGGTTCAACATATCTCACAAACAGTTTGGCATAGGAAGGTGAAATTACACAGAAGTCTTAAGGGAATCATTTATATGCAATTGCCACAGTTCTCAAATGTTAGCAGGGGTCCTATTGTGACCTAATGTCTGATCAGTAACAGCAATTGTTCAAAATGTGCTCCTCCAGCATCAAGAATGCATTGAATTTGTGTGACACTGGACATTACAGCAACAATGCACATCTTGTATGCTGGTCGCTTCTCAGACAGTATCCTTGAGTACACACATAACTTCATATACTCCCACAACTAGAAAAGGGTTGGTATTAGGTCTGGTGAACAAGGTGACATTCACAAAGAAAGTGACATGAAATAATTCTTTCCTGAAAGAGCTCCTGCAAGATGTGTTTCACTTTGTTATCAGTTTGTGGAAGGGTACAATCATGCATGAAAACCAGAATGTCTATATTTTTTTTTTCTGCAGCATGGGAATTACATTGGCTGTGAGCATTATACGGTACTTTGCAGTATTGACTGTACAAGTTTGAAGTCCATGTGCTGATGGTTTTTTCAAAACAGTCAGTTGTGAAACTGCACCATATTCTCACTTTAGCATCCTGGAAATTTATAGGAAATTTTACATATAGATTATTTTCTGACAAAATAATGTACTTATGCATGTTAACACTTCCAGAAAGGGTGAAGTGTGCTTCATCAGTCCATAAAATATTGGCAGGCCACTGGTCATCAGCTTACACTCTTGTCAAAAACTGCAACACAAAAGCAACACTTTGGGTTAAATCTGTCTCCTTTGGTGCTTGAACATGATGTTTCTAAGGAAACATTCACAAAGTTGACTAAAGAACCTTACGATTGGTTGAAATAGACAAATCCAGACACGTGGTACATAACTTATGCTGACTTGTTACAACATGGTCGGCCTCAGCATTAGTTTCAGTAGATGTCAGTGATCTGCTTGTATGTGGCTTATCACAAGTACAACTTGTCTTCCCAAACTTGTTTATAAACTTTCACATAGCTACATTGGAACAAGGCCCTCTATTGGTATACCTGAAAGCTGCCTTGGCATTGCATCCTTTGGGGTGATAACATTTTACTATTTCATCTTTCTGCACACATATCAATTTCATGTTCGTTGAATGAGCTTATTAACATTTATTTATTCCCGTGAGAATTATGTAAGAGAAACCACAGCATTACTACTTGTGGTAGCATTTGACAACTGTTGCATTTTTGTACGTGTCATACCATTTGTAAGATATGACGTGCTGAAGTGTAAAACTTTCTTTATAATCAACCTGTACATTGGTTTGGTAAAGATGATACTGGTCAGCTGATACAGAAATTTAGGTTGTATGTATGCGTGTGTGTGTGTATATATTAAAGATGATGGTGCTTATAAGTTGATTATAAGAATTTCTGTGTTGTAATAAGTAAGAAGGGTAAAGAAGGCACTGGTCAGTTTATTCTGGAATTTCTTGTTTGTATAAATAGCTCTGATAAAGATGATAGCAATCAGATGATACTAGAGTTTCTGGGTTTCATAGATAGCTCTAGTAAAGATGATACGATTTATTACTTGGTTGTAGCTTTTACAGGATCTTTACCAATATATGATAAATCTAAATTTAAGAAAAAATTAATGTTTGATAAGAACATGGTGTTTTAAAATATTGATGGTTGATTTTTGAACAGTATGCCATAAAGTTTCCTTTTTGACTGTTACACAAATGTTTATCATTTCACAAAAAGATTAATGAAAAAAACATAAGAGATGAACTAATCTTGTACAAGTTAAATTTTCTTTAATATGTAATAAGATTATTTGTTCATGGAAACAATCTGAAGTAATCTGTTATGTACAAATTCATTATGGCAAATTATTAATTGTTTGTGTGCTAAACCTTTATGTTATGAATTCAAAATAAGTAGTTTGGAAACAAAACTATAGATGGTGCTTAAATCAATGTTATCTTGTTTCAAGATACCATAGTTGTCTTTGTTCAGTGTTATTCATGGACCTATAAAATGAGAGCCATGACAGACCCCTACTGAGATGTAAAATGGTTGTAATCATGTTTATTCTGTTACTAATCCCTTTTCAACCTTTAATTTTTAAAGATGAAGTTACACATTTGCATATAAATTAGTTAAACACAAGTATCATATGAAAAAGGTATTATTTCAGTTAAGCTTAAATGATATGTATTTTACAGATGCAGGTACTCTGCAATTGTTCCCCCTTTTTCATTTTAATATATTTTCATGAACTTGCATGATGACCTTCATTTAAGAGAGATTTCATTGTGTTTTTAAGTTAATATTCAAAAAAATTTGCATAAAATAATCTGATCTCCTGAAAACATCAGTGTGTAATTCCTCACAAATACAGTTTTATATGAGCTTGGCATGATATTCTTTTTTTTTAAATGTTCACTATTCTTCCCATATTATATATGCAATAAAAATTTTTGTAATTCTGATTAGTAATGACTGGGTTTATACATGGCTTGTGGCATTCACACAGTAATGTTTTGTATTGTACTGTGAGTACTTAAATCAGTTGTAATTCTCTTTTTTTCCTGAGAGTTTTGTGTACCATGTATGGATTGAAGTGCTGAATAAATGTCACATCCCTTTGTAATTTTATGTGTCCAGAAACAATGATTGAAGTAATTTGAAAATAACCAATGTGATATCTGCATGTTTTAGTTGTTTATATTCAGGTCGTAACTTGAGATAAGTTTTATAGTTTTCCAATTTTCTTAAGGTTTCGGATACGTGTATTCTTTAAATTACAGCATTTCCACCCTTATAAGTATTGGTAAATTTTAGTTTAATATTTAGATATTATGGTATGTTTCAACAATTTGTGAAGTGTTTTTAAAACACTTCTACAAACATAGTGGGTAGTACTACTCATTTTTTCAAGACTTTTGCATTTTGACACTGATTATTTGGAAAGAACAGTTAGCTATTCATACATTTGCTACTATAGTAACATAATACTGTTGCATCAGGTTGGAAACAACAGTGACTGTAAATATAATTGCTCCCATAGTATTACAATTGTTGATAAGTTGCAAACAAGGAAAAAGTACTAATTTACTTTACAGATTAAACACCAAACAGTTACCAAGTTTACACTTTATGGAGCTGCTAATTATGTGTCAACTTTGGTACATTATTTAAAGTGCAGTGAGGACATCACCATCTGCTTACAAGTACTGGGTATGAAGTCTTTCTGTTTTAGTGTAAAAGTTATTATTAGCTATGATAAAAATACAATCAAATATTTACATACAGTGATGTTAAATATTAAATAATGATCATCAAAACTATTTTTTCAATAAAAGTATGCTAAGATAGATTTAGTTTGAGGTGTAATAACTGTAAATATCTATTGTTTCGTAGTGCGTATTTACAAATAGAACACTTGTGACTATAAACCTAGAATAATTTTTGGGGCAATGGCTGTTCAATAGCTTTAATAGTTTGCTTTACTTAAAATTTAATAAAAAGCTATAAATACAGTAATTCATATTTGTATCTTATGCTTAATTAAACATCTGTAATTATGCACTAAAATATGTTTTTTTTTGCCTGTTTTACTTCACCAGCAGAGGGTATAGCCAATCAAGGAATGCATTAGACCTCTACATCACAGATTCTCATTTCACTTTCATTTCTGTGCTCTAAGAGAAGCATTATGGCTTTTTATTTGTTCTCTGAGAAAAGCAGTATGGTTGTTTATCTATGCTGTAAGAGATGCAGTATGTTTTTTTTTACTTGTCTTCCTAAGAGAAGTAGTATGGTTTATCTGTGCTCTAAGAGAAGTAGTATGGTTGTTTATCTGTCCTCTAAGAGAAGCAGTGTGGTTCTTTATCTGTCCTTTAAGAGAAGCAATATTTTTGTTTATCTATGCTGTAAGAGATGCAGTATGGTTGTTTGTCTGTCCTCTACGAGAAGTAGTATGGTTGTTAATCTGTCCTCTAAGAGAAGTAGTATGGTTGTTAATCTGTCCTCTAAGAGAAGT
>NW_013668704.1:14380-18845 GCF_000517525.1 Limulus polyphemus
TAAGAGAAGCAGTATGGTTGTTTATCTGTCCTCTAAGAGAAGTAGTATGGTTGTTTATCTGTCCTCTAAGAGAAGTAGTATGGTTGTTTATCTGTGCTCTAAGAGAAGCAGTATGGCTGTTTATCTGTGCTGTAAGAGAAGCAGTATGGTTGTTTATATGTCCTCTGAGAGAAGCAGTATGGTTGTTTATATGTCCTCTAAGAGAAGCATTGTGGTTGATGTTGATACAGGATGTTTATTTTGTAATATGAAGTAAACTTTTCTTCTATGTCTAAATTGATACTACATAATAAATACACACAAGCAGTTTCCTTACCAGAACACGCTGTTTGTATGTTTTTTTGTCTAGTCATGGATGTTCGCTTTCTTGATATATGTACATACGTTTAACGCATGTCTCTACTAACGAAGGAGCGCAGACGTGGGATTAGGTCATTTCCTTATTAAAGTTAATCAACTTCGTTTCACCCACATGAAGCATTCTAAAAAACATTGTCAGACATGAAAAGGTGACCTTGTACCTTATCGGTGCAGGATGAATACTAAAATAGAGCTGGTAGGACCTTATTGTTAAAATACAAAGTCAGTGCTGCCATATCAAGTATATTTCAGTTAATAGCTATTAAAACAGCTATGTATATCACACGTGGGAAAGAGGCACAATTGATTTCTTTCCCACTTGCAAAGATGAGTAGCTTTATAATGACCATAGATGTATGTTTATGTGTTTAGGCGCTCACGTCAACTGAAAATAACTTGTATCACTCTACGAAGATTTTATTGAATCTTGCCGTCTGACCTGGTCTTGTGTATACATGCGAAATTTCCTTTAAATTATATCATTACATTGGACATTAAACAATATATGGTCAGAGACCTAGAATCCATTGGGTACATGGATTTCACTATAGCTGAAGAAATCTTGTAGGACGACATGCATGAAACGATATATAAAAAAAAAATGTAGGTAAAAAATATGAAAACAAATGTATACATGTTACACTAGTCTTTCGGGGTTACGGTAATAAAGGAATGTCGTTATGTACGGATCGTATATCTCATTACTTGAATCAAAATCTACCAAATACTATACACAAACAAGACGAATCCAGAAAAATTACTTAAAATATTTCTAATTTTGAATAAATTATTGTATCATTTAAGATTGTATCATATTAAATTATTTTTAGTGTTATAAACGGATATCGTCTAAAGTCGCCTGGATTATGGTAATCAACGACTCGCCCACCGGGAGGACTGACATTATATTTATAGAGAACTAGCTAGAGTACCCGTCTGGTGGACGGGTGAAATAAACACTGTTTTGTAACAAAGGATAGGAAATTGGACTTTTGTTGTTTTTTTTCTTCTTAACAAAATAAACATTAAAAGTGGAATAAAAATGGATAAAGATACCAATAACGAAAAGAAAGACATACTGTTTTCAAGGATTCTAACAATAGTGGTTACACAGTTAATTCTAATGCTGAAGGATATACAACATTGGTAGTTTTCCGAAATTATATATGAAATTAGATGGGGTGGGGGAGTCCAACCCCCATAACCTTCCTCATATCATCCTGTATCACTGTGTCAAGTTTGGTGCTGATTGATCAAGATACGTATAAGGAACAGATACACACACATATTGACGTTTAGTTATATAGAGGTAGCCTGTTCTCAAATGATGTACAACAGATACTATAACTTGAAAAATATTATAGCAGTCTTTAGAAATGTGATTATTTCCCAAATATTTGCAATAGAAGGCTGGTGGTTAATTTTACAAAATCTTCCTCCTGTCTTACTTGTACTTTATTAACATGATATGAAACGAAATAGTTTATTCGTGCAGTTTTTGTTATATGAAACCATGGCACAAGTGGATTTTGACTGTCTGTGTATGTGATATACTTGTGTACACGAAAACTGTAAAAAATGCACTTTGATGTAGCCTTAGTTCCGTCTCTTTTGTATTTTATTCTGGTCCGTACGAAGGATTTTGAAAAGGGGTGCGGCTTTCTCAGGGGGGCCCATTATTTACTCGAACTCTTGAGACCTCATAATTTTAATATAGAAATGAAAAGTATGCGTATTAATGTAATTTAAAAATAAAATAAAAGCCGAAAATGGTGCTCAAAGAAATGAGACTATATTGGTACTCATAATGTAGATCACTGCTTAATTAAAGTGGCATGAAGCAATTCGAGAACAGGACAAAATATCATAATGTAAAAACCATACCAACTGACACGCACAAATAATGGATTGCTGCAAAATGACTGATGGATGATTTGCGTGAACAGAAAAATCGATGTAATTTTATTGGTAGCTACGATCTGTATACAATGTTTATATTGTAGCGACACAGAAATCAGTAAATTTTATCGATTTCGCGAGAATGACCTGTAATATACAAAGATTAAACAAGTATGCAAACACTTAAACTATTAAATATTTTCTACGTTATCTATCTATCTATCAAGGGGTACCTTTGTAGATTTAGTATTATGGGATAAGAAGGGGCTCTTGCCAAAGGACGACGAAGCATATGCATGTGTCACATTGTGGCTTACGGAAATGGTATATTATACATTTTTATGCTTATAAAACGTTTCCAGTTATTTTTCTATTTTAAAATAGTGTGTTTGGAGTCTATCACTTACGGTATAGGGACGCTTCTGACGGTAATTAGAGTCCCTTATGATGATAGTCAGGGCTCACTCTGACTATACATAGGGGCTCTTCCCTATCTGTTATTAAACGGTCGAATTTGTTGTGTTCACAAAAGTTTTAATACCGACCCCCTCTGACGGCCCTGTTATTTCTTATCTGTATTTATGACTGTACGGCCATTTTGTACCTGTATCAGTTTTAGAAATCCAAAGAGCTTGTACACAAAAATTGCATGTATATAGATACGGTGAAACTGTACTTGTCGATGGGTGGATCAGTGAATCGATAGAAAAAGTAACTTTGATCCAAAGAACATTTATATAAACAAGTAATAAATAAGGTTTGATGTAAGGATGGCAATGTCAAAAAGTACAGAAACGTGTTAGGGATGAATACACAAAACTATACAAAACTCCGTACATAAGTAGTCATATCTTTCCAAGATATACTCTTATCTACAAGTAAATGTTGAATTTCTTTCATTTACATGAATTCAGGTTTAAATAAAAGCATTTAAACTGAATAATGCTATAAAGTCTTGCAATGGCTAATTCTCATACGTTTGTAACATTGACTCACTGGCTACTTGAGTGGGGATTTTTGTATGGTTTTGTGTATTCATCCCTACCTTGTTTCTGTACTTTTTGGCATTGCCATCCCTACATTAAATCATCGTAACAGTTTCAAGCATTGATGAGCTAGCTCTTTTGACGCCAGAATCAGAATAATCAGCAGAACATTTGGCTGTTACGCTACTCGCCGGTTTTCTACTTTAGCGATTTTTTTTGTGGCTAAACTGGTGGTCATAATAGCTTTTTAAAACTTTGAAACCTAACTTAGGTGTTTATAAAAGTCTCTTACATTTTTTATAAGAGATATTTGAGACTATAATGAGCAATGCATAATATGCGACGGCCATTTTTTCCCTGGCCCATCCATACATGCTAAGCACTACCGTGCTTACTGATAATACGCTTGCATTTGTCTGTCCCGAACTTTTCTCTCAAATTTCTCGATCAAACGCTACAAATCTCAAATGTTGACTCTTCCATTCAGAATAACCTTGCCTGTTTTTGCATAGTTAAACGTCAATGCAACGAGTATGCTGCACGATGGCACAATGTCGTTGTTATCACGTGACGAGTGGCTTCGACTTCAACTTTAGTTTTTTATTTGCAAAGTATTTCACACAAACAACACCTAACCCGCGTGTAATTTCCGAAAAATTAATATTACACTAAATACAATTGTTATGGGCTTTATCGACTTATTTAGGTCTAAAATAGGCATGCGCAGTTCTTTAAAAACCATATGCTTATCACTATTTGAACACGCATTCAGACGTTTCTGCATACCCAACTAAGTTTGCCTTCATTACAATTTGACATTTAGTTTACTTTACAATAATTTTAGCTTCGGTTCGTTTCATAGACTGCTATAGACACCTTTGAGATACTTGTTTTCTTTACCACGGGTTTTATTTTTCGTTTTTGCGAGTTTCTTTGCTTCACCTGGTAAAACCTTGTCATACACTGAACGCTCAAACTGTTTTATACTGTTTGCACTATTATAAATACCATTACTATACTGTTACGTCTCCGTTTGTTAATTAACTTTCCGTAACTTCGTTCCGACGAAACTTTAGCGATACAAGTTCTTTACTTAATAAAACTGGTTTATTCTTTCCGAATTTAACTTTACCGATACACTCAACTTCAACAATCGCGCTAAACAAACGCTGTAACGTCTCTCGTGCTCTCTGACTGCAGTTCAATTACTCAATGTCTAT
>NW_013668704.1:19742-21141 GCF_000517525.1 Limulus polyphemus
ATTCGCCAAAGTACATGATAGTTCTAGAAACGTTGCGTCACAGTAGTCATGTGACTCGCTGACGCAACAATACTTTATTGTTTACTTTACGTGCAGTTTTATTAAATAAAGTTACCTCTACGTGAGGTTTGTTTGTGTGGGCGCGTAAAATTATTTCAAATAGACATAGATTGATCGATCTATCACATAATGGCTGCAAGAAAGCGTAACGTAAATGCCGTGCGTGAAAATAATTGAATAAGGAAAATTCAAGCGAAGGGCATGAAAGCTACACAAATGGTTTGTGTGTCGCGGCTAGTATAATGGCAGATGGAGCACTATCTAAAAACTAAACTAAAAACGTATAAGAAGTAGTATGGAGCTCCCATGTATTTTTCACCGATAAAATGTTATCTCAAAGTAAAAGTCGAAGTCCCAATGACCAATCGTCAACAAAATTAAACATGTGTAATAGGAGCAGTGAAGATATGAGAGGATTGAAGAGCAGGCGATAGGCTATTAAGGTTCTTAACGTTTATTTTACTACATACTAGAATGTCGGGCCAGCGACAACGTAAATATTACCTTTTTGCACACACATGCCCAGCAAACCAATGGGAACAAGGTCATATAGTCCATATTAACGGCAACAAGAAATGTGATATTTTTCAAAATCCTGATATGAAGAGGTCATTAATATTCTTCTAAAAGAGTCAAAATCTAGAGAAATACGTGGATTTTGATAAATTCTTGTTTATCAAAGTATTGACGTTATGGTAAGAATATTACGCGTCATAATCATTATACTGCGAGTAAGACGTACAATACTTCATACGGTACGATGCCAGAGCCATAAACATTTTGTGAGAGTAAAGCATTATATAAAACCACATCTTCCAAATCACCGCATCTGAATAATTCAATAAATGTTATGTTTAAATTTAAAAGATCAAGTTCACAGATTTCTATTTTTTTTTTTTTATTGTTGGAAAACAAGACGAGAATAAGCAAATATCGGAAATATAAAATGCACCGGTTTCTTATATCGACTTACTGTTTTTTTTCTTGTTGTTGTTTTCTTGTTGTATGTCTTTGCCAGCACTCATTTTTACCAGTACACGTTATTAAAAGGGCCACATTAACTTGATATCGAGAGCCGTTAAAAGCTAGTTCAAACTAAAGGGTAAAGTTTACAGTATTGGAGGGCTTCCCTGTTTGTATTACGGACTTGGTGTTGTTGCGTTTCTCGTCGCCCACATACTTGTTTTCGGCACAGTTTTCGCTTTTCTTTGGTAAACAAGGTTATTAGTTTCGTAGCTTGAAATATCAGTATGTTATAACAGTTCCTCAAACAAATACTTCATTTCACAGTATATATATATATATATATATGTGTGTGTGTGTGTGTGTGTAGTTAATT
>NW_013668704.1:22141-28584 GCF_000517525.1 Limulus polyphemus
GTAGTTATCACTTACATCGACTAAACTTACTATTTTGTTTTTAGGTGTAAACACGGGAGATTGAATGGTGTGATCACATATTTCCATATTAAAATTTATATTTTATCTAAGCACAGAATAATTGGAACAACACTCCGTTTTGAGGTTTGCATAAGAACAGAATTAGAAACAGGCCTCACAGATCGTCTTACTATTGGGTATTAACTTGATTTCAAGAAATGTTTACTGAGAAACAACAGAGGGTCAAACTTTTTTAGGTTATTTGAGACTATTAACTATGTCAAGTCAACACATTGTGGCTATGAGGTTAACGTGCCCGGATTATTAATCCGAGGATTCACTGTTTACAACTCGTTGCCGCAACTTTGAGGCCATGGGTACGCTCTGAGAGTGGCGGTCAAATCCCAATGTTCGATTAGACGAAAATAGCTTAATAATTGGCGGTTGGTGCTGCTTACAAGTTGCCTTCACTCTAGCCTGTCCATTCAAAATTAGAGACAACTATGCGTAAATATTGCGTTTTGTATCCTTGCGCGAAATTCTCTCACACACAAACATATTACTGATGTTTACGTAAACATCATGCTTGTTGTATATCCATTGCTTCGTTTTTCTGTGCCAAGATTGTAAAGTGTCTGATCTAAGCGCGAGTTTGTCGTGGAAATTCTACATTCTCAAGGAAATTTGATGAGCATCTGCCTACTTAATATTGTTTCCAAATGTCTGTTATTCACTTTGTTGATTTCGGTTACATTTGCAATTGTTTAAACGCTCGAAAAGGAAACCTCATAATTGGATATAACTTGTAAGTAATAAAGAGTAGCCTCATAATGGAATGTATAACTTTTAAATAACGAGTAGCTTGGTAATAATATGTATATAACTTATGTTTAAGTTATATACATATTTAAACGAGCGTATTTATTCTGAACAGTGATTAACCCTATGATCAGATATAGCTTGTGGATAATAATAACGAATATATGTCTGTTTTTGTTTTTTTTAAATTAAAACTGTAAAAGACAAAAAAGGAATAATCAGATATAGAATATATAGAGTAGGGATGTAAGCTATAAAACAGGCATGTACATGGGAAGCAGATGTGCACGAGCCTAAAGACAGGCATGTAAGTGGGGAATAGATATTTGTGCACTAGGAAACAAGCTGTTAAGCTTTCTAGTTGCTCATTTCTTATAAAATATTTATATATATACACACACACACACAATATATATATATATATAGTATAGTGTGTGTGTGTGTTCCTTTACTGATACAAATTGGGCCTGTTGCTAAAGCATCAACTATTAAGTTAGTATAAATTATTGAAATGCTTGCACATTCTCATGTACTGAAATTTAAGTGCTTTAGGTTTCACGCTACCATATAAAAACTATATTTTCAATTTAGATTTTTATGCTAATTACATGTCTGATCAGTTGTGTTTTGTAAGTTTCATGGCAGTAAAAAAAAACTGACTTGTCGCGCAGCAGGGTTGATGACTGGCTGACTGAACAGTAAAGGTCATTAGTAATATATAAACATTCATCCAATTCTCAACAAGTAGATTAAACTCGATGCCAGTGTCGATAGTTGTGAGGAACAGGAAAGGGAGGATGGAGTGGCTAGTGAATACCCCTCCCTCCCGACTATTTCCGCAGCCTTTTCTAACTGTGTGCTGGAACGCATACCCACGTGGTTGACCCAGGGTCATTTTTGTACTACTTGCTGTTTCTCGAGACTGTCATGTAGTTTCTGGAGAGTGTCGTGCAGTGTTGGTCGTATTAAAGTGTGCTCTCGTTGACATCCATGCACAGCCTCCGATTCGGAGTTTTGAATCGACTGTTTCTCGGCGCTTGCAACTGGAAGAGATTTTTATATTTTAGTACTTGGGGTCTAATATTTATGGATTTAGCTCATTCATACTTTAATATGCGTATGCACAGCAGTCAATGTTCTTAATATTCGAAGTTATTTTAAAGGATATACGACACTTGAGTACCAGAGTTATAAATGTTAAACATCCTTTAACACCAGGCCTATAATAGTCTAGTCTATATGTAACATTCCTTCATGGTGTTATTACGTAGGAAAATTCGGGAGCACGCGAGGACAAGAGTGAGTCTAAATTGATTCTATTCGTGCAGGATAGAATATATAGTAGATAAAACTTGACATGGTTCGTCATATTTTGCCATATTCTTCGTTTATTCAGCTTGACATTTTTAATACTACATAAGCACTGTCACGCAGAGAGAGAAAATGAAGAATCGCGAAAACTGTTTTATGATAAAGTCTCCCATGTTGGCATTACCGGAACATCTTTTGTATTTAAAGTTTGGATATGGAGTTTATGAGAACCTTCAATAACAAGATTTGTTCACAGAACACTGACATGGATCCAGAAGGTCTGCATATAAACAAACTCAGTGTTTAGCCACATACATAACGTTATATTTACCTATAAGGTTTGTATAGTGTTTGTTGGTACTAACGCGGTGGCTTTTATTCCAGTCTGTCAGTATCTATATTTTGTTTTAAGAAATTTTCCATTTTCTAACGTTGGGTTAAAGAGTTGTTAGCCAAACGAGATTCCAGTGCGTGTATAAATGTTTGTTTTTGTTTTTAATATAGTTAGTTTTTGATATGGTAGACAAATCTCAAAGACTGTGCTTTTTGGGTAAAACGAGTCTACTAGGGTGAAATTACGAAGTTTGTATACACGAGAAGACATCGATGACATAAGCAGCTTGGTGTCGAAAAGCCAACCCCCTAAACCATGCTGCGATGAATGGTCCACCTTTACCGCCTCGACAACAACGTCCGTCGAAAAAGCAGACGGAGCGACCGCCCACTCCGCCGCGTCGAAATCCCGCAAATATCAATAGAGGAGCGTTGCAATCCTATCCTGAATCTGCGCGTCTTGTGCAGCAAGAGAGAGCTGACTTGTCTGCACATGAGCCCAGTGCTAGCAGGGCGTCCCGTGTTAATTATTCGACTGTCAGAGACAGAAACGTTATCGAATCTACTCACATTGTAACCAGTACGCCCCTACGGCCACTTCCACCTGTGTCTGTCCGTTCATCACCCAGTTTGGATGCTTTCCAGGAGGTTGAAACTTTTTGTCTTTCCAATAATGAAGCTCACAGAACTGTTAGTGAAAACGTTCTGTTGCAGCCAGACCAGAAATATCATGATGAAACACAGTCAATTCAGGATCGCACTACGTATCACCCAGTAGAAAGTTTTTTGACAAGTGACAACGCGAGAAGTAAAATGGAGCCTGTTTCTCAACAGTTTAATTCGTTTTTCATTCCTCCTCCTCCTCCAGGAACCATGGAGGATGGAGAAAGGGCAGCAGAAGACAGACAAAACATGATGGACGAAGGCCACTCTGACAGTAGCGAAAGTACAGTCTCTTTTTGTTGGAAAGAAGGTGAAGATTCTTGTCAAGAAAATACTTCACCATCCAGAAGTCGATATTCTCCAATGAGTTACGAAGCTGGAAGGCCATTATGCAAGGCCGATATGAACAGAACTTCGATTTATGATAACGTTACGAGTTGTTTTTCAGATAGACATGCAGATAACAAATGTTTATATTCTTCTGAAGTTTCCCCAGAAAAAGTCTATTATGGAGAAAATCACTTAGAAAATAATAATGAAGCGTATAAAAGAAGTTTTAATGGTGTTGCTGGCTACAAACAAAGTGGGCCTTATAAGGCTCATAGTGACGATTATTTAGCTCCACCTGTTAACTATACTTTGGAGCACCATAGACAGACATCTCCAATAAATGGAAGTAGGAGACCTCAAAGAAATAATAACATGGATTCCCAGGATGCTACTAAATATAGTCGTGGAAGATTTGGCTCACGTGCTGTATGTGATGCACTTGGTGATTCATATTACGAAAGTATTAATTTGAAAGGAGAACCTCCCTATGATTTACAATCTATTCCAAGAGTTTTTTGTAATTCAGATAATGAGGTTGAGAGTTACAAGGTTAATGAAGTAAGTAAAAGTGGTTCGAGGAGAAATGGCAACACTGATAACAGAAGCGAAAATCACTTAGTTACATCGTCAGCAGAACTTCTTAGACCTCCTAGTAGAAGAAAAGTCATCCCGCGTATTGAACACTACAGAGAAGTAGCTTATCAAGTGGAGGTGGAGCCTCCCGAGCCAGAACACCCCAGTTGTCGGGCAAACAATGAAAGAGATCAGCTGAAAGTGGCAGGTTTTTTCCCTAACAAACCACCATCAGGAAATTCACGTCGAAGTTCAACGAGTTCTTGCAAGAGCCCAATACCAGAAGATAAGGCAGGACGATATGGAAGCTATGATGGATACCAACCCTCTTCTCCAGGTATAAATAATCACCTCAAGAGTCGTGGGGGAAGAAGAAGCTTGGGGACTGTTGGAGACAAGATAGCAGTTAGCCCCCAGTTCCGTTCCAGACTTGGCAGTGATGCAGAGAGAATGAGCGGAGGAGGAACTCCGAGCAGCAGTCGTGGGCCAACACCCCCTCCACCGGGACATGCTGATTTGTCCCGTTTTGAAGAATGGAATCACGTTGTATACCGACCTCAATGCTACACACCCACACGATGTACAAACAGAACAAATCGAAATAGTCTCCCACCTCCCGGAGATTGCTGTTATTGGCATTCTTATTATTCCTATTGTCATCATGGATCCTCGCCGTACTGGTGCCGTTCTGAAAGGAACCCATGTTGTTCAGGTCGTTGTACTCCGGTTATTTACGGGGTAGGTTAATTTTTATATCAGTTTAGTTTTGTGATTATCCGTGGTATAATTCTTAATAATACCAGTTAAAAGTGCCGATAGAATAGAAATTAGTACAAAAATGATCTTGCTTTTTAATGTTCACGTTCTAATTATGTAGTTATGCACCTCTGTATTTGTATGTTGTTTCAGTGTAGGCGTATTTCATCTTCTCGGCTTTATATTATACGTTTTTAATAAAAAATTAAAAACTTTTTTCAAAAATTGATTAAGTAAAGAATTATTAAAAATGCAACTTGACTTTCGACTTTATCTTTGTGCATAAAAGAATACGAAAAATAATTTTAATCAATTTGAATTACAAAAAAAAACCTCGTCACACATACAGGTTACTTTCACCCTCTTTTCTACTCCACATACTTTTGAGTTCGTTTTTTATTTTGTTTTATCGATCTTCTTTATTTTGAGGGTTTGTAAAATTAGATGAAGAATGATTAGAGTTTTTAGTCAACAGATCTGGGTGTTATTTATTCGGGTTCGAAAAATGAACAATACTGAAATTTGGAATAATTTTGATTACTATTTATTTGATTTATAAAATACGCTAATTGCATGTAGATGCGAATGTCGATTGATTTCTTGATGAAATGTATATTCGTGTTTGTATATTTCAAATGTCCCCCCCCCCCAGTGGCACAGCGGTATGTCTGCGGACTTACAACGCTAGAAACCGGGTTTCGATACCCGTTGTAGTCAGAGTACAGATAGCCCATTGTGTAGCTTTGTGCATAAATTCTAACAAAAAATGTTTCAAATTATTATGTTTGGTACGAACGATAATATTCAGGGTTGCCTTTAAGTATGTGGAAATATTAGTTTGTTTAAACAAGTTTCTTTGCACTGCTCAGCAGGAAAAAATGCACTAATTAATTATAATCGGTTGGTTTTTAATCCCAGTAAATACGTTACTGGTATTTAATGGTTTATTTGAAAAGCCTTATGTAAGTATTTATTTCTGTGTGGAGCATATCTTTTTTTTTTTTTTTGAAGACAACGTCGCTTGACGATAAGCTTAACGTATAAAACTGTTAGTCCTTCAAAGTGCTTCGGTTGATATATATAGTTTTTGTTACACGCTCTTGAAGAGAGAGTAGACGTAAAGCCAGTCTACATCATGTTAGGTATGCACAAACATTGAGGAATATGTAACATCAGTCAAGTTTTTATTCGCGTTCTTCTGTTTTAGTGGTTTGATAGATCAACCATGTTTACGTTTTGATCAAATCTTTCTTTCTATATATATATATATATTTCTTATATATATATATATATATATATAAGAAATAAAATCTAATTCCGAATTTAATAAATATCTTTAATGTCTTCTCTTGGTGTACGTGGATGTTAGTGGACATAGTAGTTATTCTTTAACGTCTTCTCTTGGTGTATGTGAATGTTAGTGGACATAGTAGTTATTATTTAATGTCTTCTCTTGGTGTATGTGACTGTTAGTGGACACAGTAGTTATTATTTAATGTCTTCTCTTGGTGTATGTGAATGTTAGTGGACACAGTAGTTATTATTTAATGTCTTCTCTTGGTGTATGTGACTGTTAGTGGACATAGTAGTTATTATTTAATGTCTTCTCTTGGTGTATGTGAATGTTAGTGGACACAGTAGTTATTATTTAATGTCTT
>NW_013668704.1:29214-40106 GCF_000517525.1 Limulus polyphemus
ATTTAATAAATATCTTTAATGTCTTCTCTTGGTGTATGTGAATGTTAGTGGACATAGTAGTTATTCTTTAACGTCTTCTCTTGGTGTATGTGAATGTTAGTGGACACAGTAGTTATTATTTAATGTCTTCTCTTGGTGTATGTGACTGTTAGTGGACACATTAGTTATTTTTAGGAATGAAACATGTAGCTATGATTGATCACATAATAGTTTTGCTTGAAGCTCTAGTAAATATATCATAATAAACATTTGGCTTCTGATTTTCAAGATTATTCTAATTCGGCCTGTTGGGTATTTGTTAACAACTATTGTGCTAGATATTGAAAATAAGCAAGGAATAGATTGGTCATCTATTCACGCTAAAATAAACTGATTAAGAGAATTTTCCTTTTAATTGGTTTTGATGACTTTAATTGGTTTCGGCGCCAGTTGAGATAAAATATTTAAAAACAGGGTACGTGTTTTTATATTTACTGTAATAAACTATAATTGACAACACATGATTTTAAAGTAAAGCGAACTAAAAGTGGTGAAGTTTTTCCTTCCATCCCAGGCAGGATTAAGTTACAAAGCCACATGAGGTGACCAAAAAACCCTCAAGAGTAGTAGATTAAGCCACGTGGTCTGTCTGTACATGTACCCTACTTGAGATGTATACCAGGAACGAGAGAAACCAACTATTTTTGGTGACGTTTCATTAGGGTTAATACTGAAAGCAGGCAGCTATGTGTTTAAACACATACATCTATACACGACTGGTACGTTTAAACATTACACGTTTTACAGTACAGAGCTTAGTCTTGAAAAGCACGTTTTGTATTTTTTACATATTTTACATTCTCTTTAAAAATGTCGTTTTCGGCCTTCTTTCTTCTGAGGTTTTTCTCTTTCTAACAAACACACACACACACACACACACATATATTCTTTCGTAAGCACATTGATGATCGCTCAGTATAACATAATTAACGACATCCCTTTTTTTCATCTTTATTAAAAGTATTTTACTGTAAAGAGGGTTTTGTTTGAGGAATTTTGGTCTTTATAAGTCTCTTCAAACGTTACTATGTTAACTCCATACAAGCCTCATACACAAAGCGTTTATACTAGAACGAATCCAGTGGCTTTCAATGATGATTGATAACAACTTTCAAGCATAGAAAAAAATATCCAACTACATATGCATATTTGTACTAGCATAGTCATATTGACAGACGTGCAAACATATGATACAAGTCGTTCGTGGTGTCCGTAGTATGGTTGGACAGGATTAGGCATGAAAGTTCAGTGTTTATCATATGTTCAGTAAACGGACTGAACTCTTTGGAATATTCTAGAAAGTTTTAACTCTTACTAAGAAAAACATTTTACTTTAGGCTTTACTTAATGGAATTTAGGGCTG
The DNA here is from genome assembly GCF_000517525.1 of Limulus polyphemus. NCBI lineage: Eukaryota > Metazoa > Arthropoda > Merostomata > Xiphosura > Limulidae > Limulus > Limulus polyphemus. The sequence goes on from NW_013668704.1 coordinate 30,617, forward strand.
TCATCGGTGTGGCAGCGGGGTCACCATGTTTGAGTCATTTTGTTAAGAGAGAGTTTTCAAAAGTATAAATAATTAAAATCTGTCAGTAATCGTCCGCGTCTCTGCCTCACGGGAATGACCACGCTTTTCATCCAAAAGGATGTTGCAAAATTCGAAGAAGGTTGAATTTCCAAAAAGTTGTCGAAATTTTTGTAACAACTGTAAATTAAATGTGAATTGCCACAGTCTAATAGTTGATATTTATGTAAAAAAGATGTGTATGTGAAAAATGTATATTTCTAAGTGTACTCGGTAAGACAAGTTCTTATTTTCATGTTAACCTGCAGTTAAATACCTTGGGGGGAGGGTCTCAGAGTTTCGTTCATCCATCTGAAACTTGTGAAAATATAGATCGATCTAAATGTTTTTCGGGAGAAATAAAATTTGGGAATTATTTTCCATTAAATCCTTGTATTCTTCTATAACGATCAAGATACATTTAAGACCATGAGACAGGAACACTAAAAAATAATACATTAAAATAGTTAAAAATATTAATGCGAGTGTTTGTTTACATTATAAGAATCTTAAATATCAAGGGTAATGTAAGAGACTGTCTGAAGCTTGGAGTATATGTTTGAAAATTGTTTATGTTTCACCTTATCGGGGCGTTGGGATAATTTTAATGTGATCTTAAAGAAAACGAAGTTTAGGGGTAATTGCGTGGGGAAGTAAGTGTAATGGTTTGATGTTTTCATTTACATGACGTATAGTGATTATCTTAAGATATGTGTATTGTGCTGATGAAGAATAAAGTATGTATGTTGCCCTCGTGATGCATAAAGAATGTGCACTGTTCTCGTGAAGCTTAAAGTATGTGTATTGTGCTCGTGAAGTTTTGTAGAGATGTAAATCCAAAACGCTGAAATAAAAAAAATAATTGTGAGAAAAGTAAGTTTGAATGTTTGCAGCTTCCTCCCCTTTACAATCGTAAAAAGTGGATTGTGGAACGTATTGTGACTGAACATGATATGTGATGTATATGCGGTCTGAATAGTATAATAACTTGTATTCATATTTTGGATAGCATGTGAAAGTGGAGTTATATATATTGAGATATTAGAAATTCGCCGTGTCTTCGTAATATTTACTAACGCTTATTTTGAGCGTTTATTTCAATTTAGATTACGTAGAAACACGTATGTTTTCAAAATTGTACTTATAAACAGCTGTAGCAAAATATGTTATAAACTCCAATAGATAGAATAATTCGTGAATGGGGCAGTACAGAAACTAAAAATGGTTTAATTTGCTCATGTAATCTAATATTCTCCTCTTTTTGTTTGGTTAAAAAATTGCATGAACTTTGTAACCTCTTACCGTCTCTCATGATAAACATGTTGTGGATCAGTTACTGCGTTGGCAATTTGGCCGAAGTGACAGCATGCGTCGATTTATGAATTTTCAAAAATCTTTCATCTTTTTTTACATTATTATAGTTAGAACTAGAGAATAGAGCAGTGAGAAATTATCTCAATTTAGCACATGTACAACTTAAAGTAAAAATTCGATATTGTATCTGACATTGTATAATGATTATTATATACATTTCTACACGCAACATAACTTATCAAATCTTTACACGAAAAATGTATGTCTGTTTCATCCACTTTTATAGCCATTTTAGATCCTCTCTGAATAAAGTCATGAAACATTTTGAAAAATGAATAGCTATTTCATTGATGTTTATAGACATATTAATGTGCCCCCCCCCCACATGCACAGCAGCATGTCTGCGGACTTACAACACTAGAAACCGGGTTTCGATACCCGTGGTGGGCAGAGCACAGATAGCCCTTTGTGTAGCTTTGTGTTTAATAATAAACATCATTTAAACATCATATTAATACAGCTCTGAATAAAACCTAGAAATATTTTGAAGTTAGGTAATTTCCGGATTTTTACACAGTCGTTTTCTTCTAACTTCACTTGAAGTTCTAGGCTTCTTTGACGAAACTTTATCAAGATAAACTGCATCATGTAATGTTTATTCTAAATGAAAAAGGCAGAGAAGCTGGAATCCTATATAGAAATTGAAAGTTAAAAGTGTAATATAAATATTTAAACGTACATAATGTATTTCAACTCACAATTATAACTTAATATGGCTATAAAGTTTTAGATAACTACGTAAAACCGAAAATATTGGTCATATGCTCATATCCCTCATTTTACTAGACCCTGTACTAGTGTTCTGATCATATATATCAACAAATACCACGTAATAAACAATATGCTGATCACATTATAAACAGATAGCTTGTACATAATAATTATGAAACAAATGGAATAATCGTAATATGAACAATTTTGCCAATTGTAATATTGAGAAGATGGATGTTAGTTAACTTTGAGTTGTGTTATGATAAAGTGTCTTAAATATGTCTACTATGTAAGAATTACACGATCCCATTGAGCTGCTGGAGAGGGCCTGTTTGTCAACCGTTTTAAGTGCATTACGCTATTGTTTATGCCAGATAGTAGGACTGCAGAAGTGCAGGAGACTGTGATGGAGAGACTGTTCCAACGCTCGTGAATGGCATAACCCAGTTACTAGTCATAAATTCAATTTTAAGTCAAATCCCTAGAATTACCAGACAAAATTTCAACAATGTATGTCATATCAATATTATAACATTCGCAAACCAGAAACCTTTATAGTCCACACACGAACATCCAAACCACATGTATACTACCATTGCCAGACATGACAGACACATTCTAACATTTACAGTAATATAGCAACGCATTCCCATCTGTGTATTAACAAATACGAAACATGACAGACATGTTCTTATAATTACCTTACATATAGCATATTATCTAGCCATTTTCGTACATTTACTAAACAATGGTAGAAGCGATTAAGGTTTTTCCGCTCAATCTGTCTTGCTTTTATTTGGTCTTTCTCATCTTGTGTGTGTCTGTACATGCACAAATACGAGTTTGAATTATCTTCTTGTTTAGGCCCAGTACTATGAGATGATACTAAGATTTTTTTTACACTTTACTTTGGTGGCACTTGGCTCCACTTGAAACCTTCTTTAGGTGATCTTTCTAAGTGCCACCGCCCAATTAAGAACTAAATATAGCCGAGAGTCACATGCACGTATGAGAGGCTGCTATATCTCTGGCATACTGCTGGTAGAGTTGAACATGCAGCGTAGAGTAGCCCACGCGATTTCAATAAGGCCATAAGAACTGTCCTGTAGAAAGATGTGCTGGTTCATCACGAAGCAAACTGATCGCTCTTCATATGTGCTGGGTCAGCTTGAAATCCTTCAGAGCTGAATTTGTGATTCCTCCTTGTCATCTTCCTGGTTCTGGAAGCAGAACTCTGAGATGTATATAGCTGGTTTAGGGGGAGCAGTTTCTTCTAGAGCTCAACCTGCACTCTCTTCGAACGATATCGACCTCGTGTTGCTCAGAACGACGTTATGTTACGATTTCAAAAAACGAGGAATAGATACATACAACATATGGTGTTGTCCTTGGGACTGTTTTATTTTCTTGGGAAATGTAGTGCTACTTTGATAATTATGAAACTAGATATGTGTTATGATTGAGAAATTTTATCATAAGATGATTTGCTCGAGCAAGACATTTATCAGTTTCGACATATGTATTCTCATGTGAACATTTTGGTTTGGAAGAAACTGTAATGTAAACTTTTCTTGCCAAATGTACTTTGAGATGATGAATGGCAGATATTTGTTTTTAAAATTTCTCATAACAAAACAAAATGTCTTCATCTTAAATAGGCTCTATTATTCTGGCTACCGACTTTTTTGAGTTCGGAAAATTCTTCCTTTTCGCATCTTGTATTTATAGCCTACATGTAAGAACACAACATTAAGATATTCGATTTCTAGATATATTTGTCACTTGTATAGACAGTGTTGTGAATGTTGTTTTACTGGATTAAGCAAGCGCGATATCAGCTTTCGTGCTTTTTAAGTGTGTTTTCCCGTGAGCGATATTTTATTAGTTTTTATGTCAAAGGAAAGATAGAATAATAACGATGTGGAATCCGCAAACCCATAGAGTTGCTGGAGAAGGTTTGTGTGTTAGACGACAAAAAAGCGCTTCGTCATTGTCAATGCCAGATGATAGGATTGGAGAAGGTGCAGAAGACGATGATGAAGACGATATTCCAACGCCCGTGAATGACATAACCCTGGTATCTGATGAATTCGAATGGGTAAGAACTAGCCCACTCATGATGACAGTAGGTGAACAAAGAGATACAGACTACTCCTCTGGAGATCCTGTCCAGTCATCCTCATCTAAACGCCGACCTCGTACAGATATTGACCATCGTTCTCCTCATTCCTCTTCACTGCAGCGACAGAATCGTCCACCACATAGAAAAACTTATGTTGGTACCAGTGGTAGTAAGCGAAATGACCCTCCAATGGCTTTCCACAGTGGTCATCGCTTTCCCCAACTCAACTGCCATTATTGCAGTCAAGCTTCTTTTCACTTTCCCCCTCTTCACCCTACGCCACAAGGCTGGTGTTGTTCACCCTCTCCATATTACCAATGTTATCATGGGGGCCTTCCACATGGATCAGAGCTCGTCCCTTATGTCAGCGACCACTGGAAGCCTGACTGCTTTCATCTCCACTCGTATTATCCCCACCTTCATCCATCCCACTGTCCACCGTCATCCCCATTGCTAAAAGGGCATGAGAGAGTTCGAACTCGAACTAGGGAATCTAAACGTAGACCCACTTCTGTCCCAGGGTTAATTAGTGAACCAGCGATCTTTAGTTCCTACAAGACCTATCCTACTGTTAGGCACGTCTATGATAAGCCTCCTGGATATTCTTGCAACGACTCACCGTGTTGTCGCTCTGAGGAGGCGCACTGCTTCTCCCATTGGCGAGCTGATTTTCAGGTATATACAGCACACATTGAATTTTCATGTGTTTGTATAACATTACTTACACGTTAGAAGTAAAACTATATTCTCTTAGTTTGAGAAACTTTATGGTTGTTATTTAATAACACGTTAGGTTAAAGTCTTTATACACTGTTGTGTATGCAATATAAAAGTTTTGAATTATACATTAATTATGGACGGCCTTTAAAAGTATGCAGAAAACAATTAGCGTAATGGTTGAAAACAAATACACATATATAGTAGTTTTTTTTTACATATAAATGCTTCATATTATTACGTTAATATTTTGCTTTATTAGTTACACAGAAACATTTTACAGCTTCTAATTACTTGGAATTGGGTCTGTACTCTTTTCAATAAAATTTGGAAAGTCCGTATATTATGTGTAATATCTTTCTTACACTTGGTAGCCAACCCACCGATACACTCAGAATCTAGTACAGAAAAATAATCGTCTTTCTGATTTAGTTACATAAGGTATTTGACCCCCCCCCCCCCCCAGTGATATGTCTGTAGAATTATACTGCTAGAAAGCGGTGGGCAGAGCACAGATAGCCCGTTGTGTAGCTTTGTGCTTAATAACAAACATCAGCAACAAGTACATAAGGTATCTGCCCCCCCAGTGATATGTCTGTAGACTTATACTGCTAGAAAGCGGTGGGCAGAGCACAGATAGCCCGTTGTGTAGCTTTGTGTTTAATAGCAAACATCAACAACAAGTACATATGGTATTTGCTGTTATATAGGTAACCGTTTCTGAATAGTGGGAACAGACCAGCTGAACATTCAAACATAATAATAGAATTTACTCAAGTGCTGTGGAAACGAAAATAGTAGCGGTAGAAAGGAACATTATTTCAGTGTGTAATCGTAAGAGAAACCGTACGAGAGCTCTTTAGAAGCAGAGATTTAAATATATGCAAAATCGCAACCGTGTGAATTTTTATAAAGCCCCTAACGATGGTATAACACGTGTGTAAAATATCAAGTGACATGTAGCCCCTTTAATATATATATATATTTATATAGAGAGACATGTATATCATTCTTTCGAAAGTCCTATTTGACAATGTTTGAAGTGTCATGTCTAAAGACACGTGCAACAGTGTCTGACTGTCGTCTCTAGAGTACTAGCTGTTCATGTCGCATTTATGAGCATATCATTATTCTAATTCTTTGTTATTATCATTATTATATTCGTAATTTAACTTTGTATTGTTATCATATTCGTACTTTAACTTTTTTTTTATACTGTTATCATTTTCCCGAGATTCTGTGGCTCACACCCCGTTACTGCCGAAAATAATCGTGCTCCGAGTAGCCCACGAGTTGGTGGTGATAATCGTTTCAAGTGTAACGGTTAGTGCAGATATATCCCTCCAGTAGCTTTACGCGAAATTCAACAAATAACAACTATATCCTTATTAAAATATTGGGTTATCACATACCCATATTTTAACTGTGTATGGTTACCACATCCTTATTTAAATCTTGTATTGTCGTATTTGTATATTTTAACTATATATTGTTATCATAAACTTATTTAAATCTTGTATTGCCGTATTTGTATATTTTAACTATATGTTATCACATATGTATATATCTTAATATTGTTACCACATCCTTAATTTAACTTTGTATTTTTATCATATCATTATTTTAACAGTATTATTACCATATGCTTATGTTAACATTATATAGTTATCATACCTTAATAATTTCGGTATTTAAACTTTGTATGACATTATATTCCTTTTTAGTTGTATATTATTGCCATATTATTAAGTTTCTGTATTGTATCATTGGATTAACCATATACGTAATCCCACTGCTGCCAAAGTTTTGTTTTAATTTCATATTACAACGATTTCCGTATTGTAGCATCATAAGATAAAATGTTCATCGTGTGACTTTGAGGCATTTATTATTAATCCGAGTTTTAGAAAAAAATCACGACATTGATTTCCTTGTTTTTTTTTCAAAAGCCATATCTGTGTAAATTTTCATCTTATCAAGTTACAGAAAACTTTGAGCTACCAACTATATTTTAGCATGATGTCTCGTGGATATTTTCATTACGAGCTTTATTAAAATAGAAATAGTATACAAAAGAAATACCAATTAATTTTAATAAAAGACCTGAGACTCGTTCTGAAAATTAATGTGTACTATCTTTTTTATCGTCCATTCATTGATATGATTGTTAGATAAATATATTGAAAAGTCTCTCTAATATGTTATAGCGACATCTAGTTTGATATCTTTTGCAATATTTTTGTTGCATCCTAGTGGCACAGCGGTATGTCTGCGTACTTACAAGCTAGAAACCAGGTTTCGATGCCCGTGGTGGGCAGAGCACAGATAGCCGATTGTGTAGCTTTGTGCTTAACTTCAAACTGTTTTTGCTGTCTCCAAAGCAGACAAACAATAACCTTACTTGCATTTCTTATCACATTGATATAATATTGTTATTAAAGTATATGTATATATATATATGCACATTAACTTTTGTAACCATTTCGAATGAACTAACTCAAGTGAGTTGAAGTACTTTTGATTTCAACCTAATAATAAGTGTTATTTACGTACATTTACCCCCATTCAGCTACGGTGTATAAAGTTACACTCCAAGACAAAGGAGGTCAGTCAGTAAAGTCTAGTCGGCTTCTAAATGAAAAAAAAAAGAAATTACAATAGTAGTGTTTAAGTTTGGAAAATGTTAAATGATATTCTCCGTATACACACACTCCATTTTCCATACAAAAAACAAAGGGATAAAAAACTGTTAGAGTAAAACAATAGTAGTGTTTAAGTTTGGAAAATGTTAAATGATATTCTCCGTATACACACTCTCCATTTTCCATACAAAAAACAAAGGGATAAAAAACTGTTAGAGTAAACGCCATTACTTGGAATTCGACACTCAGCACATCACCCAGTTGATGAAGCAGTTTTCTTAAAAAAGAAACGGAGTAACATTATTGCAGAGGTATTTTACTGATGGATAGACGTCGTTAATCAAAATAATATTTTTCAGTTCGAACTGGGCGTGGCATGGCGGTTATTGTGCCTGCACTTTAAATCCGAGGGTTGTTTGTCCCGTTGTCTCATGAACTTGCTCAGCCCTTTGTGCCCGTTGGTGCGTTATAAGAGTCACCTGCAGTTAAATCCAGCTGTTCCTTGAACGAGAGTTGGTGGCGGATACTGCGATCATCTTTCCGTTTCTACAGTGTGTTAGTTCAAAACTAGAACAACTATGTGCAGATGGCCTTGTTGTAGGTTTGCGCGAAAATTCTAAAAACAAAATAAACATTTTTCAATATTTTTCTGGTAGGAAGAGGTCGAAAATGTACCTGAACCTCCCAGGACCTCAACGACCTAAAAACCCGGTGCCGAACGTGCAGTACTTTTCATTCGTTTCTAGTTGTGTGTGTGTGTGTGTGTGTGTGTAGTTCACGTGATGTGTTCAGGGAAACTAATTTTTCAAATGCTCTTTTGTGCCTTGATTTTAGAGCGTTTGACAGTATATTTTCATCGCAAGGGTTTTTGCTATTGCTACTGGTTATTTACAGTTACTCTTAGCTTTGGACTAAAGCCAGTTTAGCTGTAGCACAGCGAGAATATTTTGTTCTTGACTGTTGTTGACACAGTGCGAAATTTGAAAAACCAAATGTCACGAACATTACAGGAAAAAATATAAGTAATATCTAAATAACAGACAAATACGATTTTAGAAATACAATCGCAGATTCTTGTTTTTGAGTTTGTCTAAAGTTTTTGTTAATTAATATTCGTTTTGATATAGAATTTAAGTATTAAAACTACTAGCAGAAACGCCGACCTACGAGCGGCTGTTTGTTCTAGTAATTACTAATCGTGGTGTTCATACCTCATTAATTTTTTTTTAATTAACATTTTCTAAAAAAAATATTTTTTTTCTGGAAAGTACTGCACCAGAAAAGTGTTCGGATTGGGCTCTTTAGTCATACGAAACTAATTGCATCAAAAGGATTCAATGTACAGACTTTAAAATTTTACTTATATAAACTGCAAGGTTCTTTGGTATTAAAAGTGGTACCCTTTATTGAAAAAATAATAGTGTTTTTAAGAACTCCGGTTTCTCATTACTACATTTAAAAATTACATCAATAAAGATATAATCAAACACTCGTGTACAGCCCTAGTGAAAGTCGTGTTCTTGTTGTGAGGAGAGTACTTTTATATAAAATTGTGTTCTATTATAAAAAAAAAATGGTTGTTGCACATACCACATTTATTTTTCTAATCGTCTGAATCTTGAATACCTAAAGTGTGAATATTTTTATGGATTTTTGTTTGTGGTGCCATTCAATAGATAGTGCAGGAGTTTTAATTACACATACAGATACTGACACACATGCTATGTTCATTATAATAAAATTACTAAATATTTCTTACAAATGACATTTCATTTTGTATCCAAATGTTGCTCAACGCTATCAAATACTCGTTTAATGTAACAAAAATACGATGTATCTAACCTATATAAAAGCAAGTATGTGTCAC
>NW_013668704.1:41111-64332 GCF_000517525.1 Limulus polyphemus
GGTAGTACTTGCTCCGTCATTTTTGACGGGCTATACGCTAGTCAGTATATAATTTTCATGCCAACTTCTTTAAATAAGGAGAGATAAAGCAAACGATTCAACGTTTCATTTGATCAAAGGGCTCAGTATGTGAGTGGAATTCATGTCCAAGAGAAGAATGAGTCATGAAGAAAAAATGTTGCCGAGAGTAACAGGGGCGGGGGAGTTTTGTTATTAGTTACACTGAGGTGGAACTTGGAAGACCAAACTCAGTCCGAAATTCTGGAGGGGCCCAAGAGTTGGCCTTACGTCCTTAAATTATTTGTTTTTGGAACGAGTATGTATAACATTTTGCTGTGACAATTGCTGAAGTGAACTTAAATCCTCGTTTCATGTGTTAGTTAACGTTGAAATAACAGTATCACACGGCGATGTTGGTGTATGGTTATTTGTAATTGTTTAACAATATTGTATAATCTTTAACTTAAGACGTAAATTTCTAATATTTCATTGCTTTAAACTTCTGTTAGACGTAAATTAAATGTGTATTTATATACAAATCGAATTAACAGTAGCGTTACATAAAATATAAATATTCATATATTTTGGAATGTATGAAAAGAGCATCGGAGTTCTTAAAGAATGTAGTTTTAGTATTTCAAACTTGTTTTCATGTGCATTTATACACATACTGTAATCTGTGGGATGAAACACATTATTTGTAGTCACATCATCAAAAACAACAAAAATAATTTATTTGGAGAATTTTAGTCAAATTTGACTATATCTACAACATTCTCATTTAGTATGTTATGCTATTCAGCTGTGACGTGTTCAACTTGTCCTCCCCCAACACTTACGTCACAAAGATAGCGGATGATATGCTAGCTCTCTCACCGTGACAGGTTGAATTCTACAACGAGAATTGCCAAGAGTATTTGTATTATGATAACTTTCCATGTATGTGCTTTAATTATTTGAAAAAAAAAAGACTAGTCATTAATTAGATGTTCAGTACAGTGCATGCAAACTTTCTTTTGTTAGCTTTTAACTCGTAAATAGGCAGAGTTTTCTTCAGTTTAAAATGAAGGAAAATTGGTTCAAGGTGAGCAGGTAAAATATGATGGGCGAATTATGTATGCCTTAAAAGCTGCGCATAACGATACTCAGAGTGTTTTTGTCAGTAATATTTCGAATCCGCTTTATCCAATACAATTCATAAAAATGGTTATAATTAAAATTACCTACAATTGAGTGGATGATAATAATAACTCAACAATAATAATCTAGCAGTTAAGTCTACTAGGATGGAGTGGGCGAAGTTTTTCCTAGAGAATCCTGGAATGTTTGGCGAATTATGCTATATTAAAGTATACAAAGTAACAACATGCTTCAAATTTTGTAAGAGTTGAGTGTGGCCCAGTGGTTAGTGAGCAGGACTGTGATTCTCGGGGATTCCTGTTTTGTGACCTGTTGCTGCATAATCATTCTCCGCACTGTGGGGTCGTGGGTGCTTTATGAAAGTGACAGTCAAACCCCACTATTTCACTAGTCCAAGACTAGTCCAATTGGCAGTAGATATTGTTGACTAGCTGCCTTCCTTTTAGTTTAAATTTCAAAAGTGACTAAAAATTAGGCAGGCTAGCATAGGTAGACCCTGTGTAGATTTGTATGAATATCCAAGTCATAAAAACAATTGGAGGTGACCCTGCAGGGGAGAGGGAGACATTTCAAAGTTTCTTTAACACTGGTATATTAAGTTTTTTAACCTTAAATATTTTAATATGTTCTTTGTACAATGTTTGATACAATACATAATTTGGCAACTTTTGTTTGCCCAATATGAAACCACTGTTAGATTCAAGGGGACCAGTATGGCCAGGTGATTTGGGTGCTTGACTCGCAATACAAGGGTCATGGGTTCGAATCCCCATCCCACCAAACATGCTTGCCCTTTCAGCCATGGGGACATTATAATGTGATGGTCAATCCCACTGTTCACTGGTAAAAGAGTAGCCCAAGAGTTGGCAGTGGATGGTGGTGACTAGCTGCCTTCTCTCTCTACTCTTTCACTGCTAAATTAGGGATGGCTAGCACAGATAGCCCTGATGTAGCTTTTTGCAAAATTCAAAACAAACAAACCAAACCAGACTCAAGGGTGAATGCTCTCCTCCCTCTGTTTTTTTTTTTGGAAATACCATTTTTCATATTCATGTTTGTACTGTTATCTGTCTTGAAAGTAGTTTGAGTCTTTTTTTATTGGGGAAATCAAGAGTCCACTCACTTTTTTTCTGTAGGAATCTAATCCAATGTGAAACACCACTTATACTGTTGCTATACAGCTTATCACACCATTTGAATTTAAATATAAATTGTTTTTTATTATCATTGTAATTATTAGTTGTCAGTTTATTCTGTCAATAAAGAAGGAACTTCCTTGACTGTGAATGAAAATTTTGAGAAAACTAAGTGTTGAACTAAATAATTTAAGTTAGAGGTTGGATTCTTTGTTTTCTTTAAGATAACAAATAACCTGAAAATTGTTGGAGATCATATCCATCTAAGAGTGTTGTATTTCTACAATGATAAACAATACTATTCCAAGACAGTGTAATATTTCACTACCCCAATAATGTCTAAAAGTTGTTCAGTGATCATCTCTGTCACTGAGATTTAACATTGTAATTCTGTATCAACATCTTTGAGTCAATTGCAGGCCTTGCTTTTCAATGAACAAGACAGCTGAGTCCAGGCTATTATTGGGGAAAAAAATAAATAGTTTATATAATATATATACAGTAAAGCAACATCCTCAAAAATAATTCTAGACTGTTTTAGATTACTTAAAAATATTAAGTGTTTTTAACATTAATGTATAAAGTTAAATTTGCATTTTTTGATTACAGTAGCTTTACCAAGTATGCATGTAAGCCCTAAGTTTTATTGGAAAAGCTGTACTTCTGTATCTGCGACCTGCAAATTGTATTCTTGTTGATTGGCTTATTTGAATATTAAACCACATCACCATTATACATGGAAGTATTTGGATTTGATTGCCCCTTTAACTTCAAATGTTCAGTCATACAGTCTTCAGTAATATTAAAGAACACTAGGTTAGTATTTTTAGTGTTAATGCAAAATTAAAATAACAAATTTTAATATTAAAATAAAAAGCATTTAATGTATATAAACAATTTGAATAAGAAAACAACAATTTGTAAATACAGAAATCCTTATTTATCGTGTTTAATAAGAAAGCTTGTTTCCATAACACTATTAAGACTCCCATTAAAATTATTACTTAAATTATGATAACTCACATACATTATAATTAAAAGTTATCCACCATTTATTTGCCCATTTCACCAAATCATGTTAAGTCCTTTTATGAAGCAGCTGCATCCAAGGCCTTAATATAATCAGCAAATTTAAGCAAGTTATTGACCATTGCTTGATATAACTCAAAAAGAGCAAAGGTCATAAAACTCAGCCATGAGGTACCACACCTGTGACATTAACCTAGTTTGACTGAATTCCATTTATATCAACTCTGTGTTTTTTTTCATCCAGCCATTTTTTTTATCCAATGAGCCAAATTATTCCCCAAACCTATAGTGAAAATTGTTCTTAACGACCCTTTTTTATGGCACCTTGTTAAATGCTTTCTGAAAAACCACAACCTTACCTTCATCTACATAAGCAGTAACCTCTTCAGAGAATGTCAAAAGAGTATTAAAACTGTGTTAACCATCCAGCAAAACTTTAACTGTATTAAATGACTTTGCAAAGTATCTTTTATCAGACTTTCAAAAGATTTTTCCCATCACTGATGTAAGACTAATAGGCCTATAACTACATGAACAATTTTTATCACTTCCCTTTAAAAGAGAAGTAACATTAGCCAATTTCCAATCTTCTGAACTAACAAAAAATATTAACAAGTGACTTACATATCCAATTCTTAACCTCCTTAAAAATCATTGAGGAAATGTTTTCTGGTCTAAGAACCTTATCATTCTATAAACTTCTTGATTTGTTATTAACAAGTTCAATCACATTTTCATCTAGCAACTATTCAAGAAAAAGTGTAATTTAGTAACTTAGTCATTACATAGTATCAGAAATGAGCTTTATCATCCCTCAAAGGCCTTACTTTGATCCTAAAATTTGCTTACCTTTAATTTATTTAAAGAAATCCATAATGTTAATTTTTACATTTTCACCCAACCTTTTTTATATGCCCTTTTTGATTGCCTAATGTTCTGCTTGACCAATTGTTTTGATCTTCTGTAATCAAATGTAGTAGTAGCTGATTTTATAAGACAACTACATTCTGTATTATACTATGTTCAAGACATCTAAGTAAGTAACTTTCATAACTGGGCAGTGTAGTAATTATTATATCTCTTGTTTAGATGCTCGTTATTCGTGTTTATCATGTGGTGAGGATAACAGGAAATTGATTCATTAGTTAATTTAAAATTGATGTCAACAGAGCTTAGGATCTTAATTTTCATATAATGCTAGTTTTGTGTTGATAGCTCAGCCTGATGATGTGCAAAACTTTTTTTTTTAATAAAACTGCATGAGATCTGTTTTCATTAATGAAACATCTTATTATAATTTCCTAAAAGGTCTAATAAAGTTAGATAGTAATTTTTTATGATCACAGTTACTTGTGTCGTTCATCATTTAAAGCATTCAAATGCAATGATATTTTTCTTCCAAACATCTTTTGTAATATGAATTTGTATAAAACTGTTAGTGTAAATATTATCAAATGTTCTTGGAAGCAGCATTTTTGACCACATTATTTGAGTTTTTTTAGTACATATTTAATATATGAAATTCACATAACATTACAGTATGTATTATGGTTTGTTTACTAATCCTTGAATATAAAACAAACCTTGCTGTGTCTGTTTGTTTTTCTGTATTGTTTAGCCAATCAGTTAACATGTTCTTTTAAAAATATTAATAACTCCCATACACTACATGAATGAATGCATGTGTTTCATTAGAATAAAACTGATAGTTTAAACCAAAATAATTATGTTAATGAAACAACAGTAATTGTGAAGAGTGTTAATAAACCTAAAATTTTAGTAGTGTATAACTTACCTGTGCTTCTCTCTGCAAGAATGTTTACCAAGTCAGTAATGACAGAACACATGCTTCTGTGTAACATTTACTTTGATGATTTATTATGCTTACAACAAGCCTTTGGATGACATTTTCTGTTAAAAGTGTATTGATCTCGTGTAAAATGCACAGGAAACATTTGTATAGTACAATGTACATAACATTTTGTATTGTTGTAGTACTTGGCTTCTTCAGATAAAACACTCAAATTTAAACTCATGTAAAAAAGGGTGGGACAGTCTATCATATTTTCCCACCATTCACTATTTTTACTGTATCTAAGATAATTCAGTGGTTGAGCAGGGTTTGCTTACTTTTGTTTTGTGAAAGACAGTAAGGTTTTCTTAAGAACACTGAGCTGTTAATTCATAAAATTTTTGTATGTCTTGTGAATGTCAAAGGTTCAGCATAGTATTTTGCAGTGATAAAAGACATTAAGACAGTTTTCTGGAACTGTGTATTTGTTGAGCATATACTTAGAGAAAAAATATTAGTTATATATTTGTGTATTATTTAACTTAGATATCAAATTCACAACTTATATTAATAAATGACTTTTAGTTCCGAAGGAAAAACAAGTGTTTTTATTTATTCCATATATTTTTATATCACAGGATTATATCGAGTTCATTCCAGAAAAAAGGATTTCTTTATACTAATAATATTCATTAACAAAATATATTAACAGCTTTTTTTGTTGTAAGTAACAGAATTAGAATTTATCCGAAAAAGTCTAACCTTTTTCATTCTATGCTACATTCAATGAAAAATCAAAATACTTAGCTTGATTCTGATTTTTAGAAAAAAAGAAATGTACCTAAGTAAATGTCTGGTATTATGATTATATTTGACACCTTGCATGTATCTGTAACTAAGGTGTTGTTCAAAAATTACATTCAATTGTACAAGTAGATGCTTTGCAAAAATAGTAAAATTATGTATGATATATGTATAATTTTTAAAAGAAAGGATTTATTATAAAGGGTGTGCCTAAAATGTCATTTTTTGGGGTTTATATTAAGTGTGAAAAACAGAACTGACTATTAGGGTTTTCATACATAATGCAACACTAAAAAATATTTTAAAGTTCAATAATATCTTTAATTCTTAACTCATCATAATGAAAGTTGGAGTTGGGAATTTATATTTGCTTTGGAAAATCACTTACTACTTAAAAATGTGGCCACTAGTGTGTTAAAAAACTATGATGAAAAATAATAATAGAAGATCACAAAACAAAGGCTTCATGTGGACCTCATTATCATTTTAACCTAATTATACACTGAATTGAGTGTGGGGTACACAGTTGTACTGGATATATGGTCTTTAATAACACATAAGTCATACAAAAAATGCAAATATATATATATATATATACTATCAATATTGCAGTGAACTCCACTAATAACTGCTGGGATCCTTTATGTATTTTACACAGAAAATTAGTGATTTTATCCAAGTTTCTTATTTCATTACTCCATATGTTGCAAGGTTACTCAATGTGATGCAGTATGTTTTCCCACTGATATGATGTAAAAACAACTTGATAATTTGAGGGTTTAATAATCATCTTACTTAGAAGCAAACACATATGCAGTGAAATTGTTATAGACAGTACTTACTGTACTGAATGAGTGTGAAATTCACAGTGTTTACATAGGTCTTTATTACAAGATGCACAATTAAATTTAATTCAAGATCTTAACTTGAAAAGTAGAGAGTTTATATTCATAAAGTAGTCTGTGATATTTAGTGGTTGTACTCCTTATTGTTTTTTTATCTACTAGATAGTACTAAGATAATTTTGTTATGAAGTAAATGCTGACATTTGAATTAAAAAATAAATGAATGGAATGTTAAAAATTGTATGTCAAACAATAACCTAGAACATAGAAGACAAAGCAAGAAAGCATTAGACAAACCAATTGTCAAAGAAAGTCATGAACTAGCATTGTTTTTAGTCAAGTAGTTTACGAATTTATTTTGTATCTGTAAGCGTTTGAAGGATTCAGATGTCTTCAATGGAAGGGGATAATTTTTTTAACTGTAAAGACCATATGAAATGTTTTTAGATAATGTCTGTTTCTGCTGAACTGGCAGACGTGGAGGTGCTATTTTTGGATAGTTGTGTAATTTCATCATGGAGTCTTAGCAGTCATCCTCCCCATGAGTGTACTCCTTTTGTGAAAGCCTCAGAGAATTTTGTATGTGACACGTGTCACATGTATTTACTGACTTATTTCAGTCATAGAGTTGTAGCTGTTCAGATAACTTGTATATATTGGGTGCTCATCAGGCTAATGCCTTAGTTTAGTCAGAAAGTATAAACAGTTCAGATCTCTTGTTTATTTAAACTGCTGGTCAATCGACTTCCTCAGTTCAGTCAGGAAATAGGAACTGTTTAGATCAATTATTCATTTAACTGCTGGTCAGTCTACTACCTTGGTTCAGTCAGGAAATAGGAACTGTTTAGATCAATTATTCATTTAACTGCTGGTCAGTCTACTACCTTGGTTCAGTCAGGAAATAGTAACTGTTTAGATAAATTTTTATATTTATTTTTTACTGCTAGCCAGTCTGGTAGCTAATTAAGTCAGGAAATAGAAACTTTTCATTTATATATTTTTTTCCATCTTGTCAGTTTACTAGCTTTATATTTATATATACATGTACTATTGGCCAGTCTGGTAGATCAGTTTAGTCAGAAAATAGTGACTGTTCAGGTCACTTGTTTAATTGACTACTGGGAACTTTTTTCAATAATTTTGTGTTTCAAGCACTCTGAAAATGATTTGTGTGTATATTTTTGTGTACTCAAGAGGAAACTTTGTTCAGTTCAACCAGAATTTTTGGCCAACAGAGGTAAAGTGATACAGAAAAGTTATGTAGTTTGTTTAAATTTTTGGTGTGCATGTATATATACACCTCACTAGTGTTATTACTTGCTTGTGATAATACAAAGTATTAGTGAAAGTGTTTACCTGTAGCTAACAGTTTGTATTAATAACCATTTGCATGTATCATGTACAGAATTAGTATCCTTACATGGACATATTTTTATGTTGTTACATGTACAACAAGTTACTTCATGTACTTCATGCGTGTCATCATATTTTAATACACACAACCAATGTTACTATATAATACAAAGTTAATAATAATAGATGCCTGTGTATTATATATATATATGTGCATAAATACCCAGTGTTACAGTTTTCTTGATGTGTACACCTTTTGTTTGTAATATGTGTGTGCACTTGTATATGGTTTGATTTATTTTTGTATGGCTAAAGCTTGAGCTGTCACCATCATTCTTTATTCTTTGTTATTCTAAGAATATTTTCTAGTAAAGAAAAAAGTTAATAAAAACCTCTCTAGTTACACATTTTAAGGTTAAGATATCAATATATTTGACAGTGTGTTACCTTCAAACAGATTTAGAATAGTTTGTGAAATGTAATTGTACTTTCCAGTTACATTCTTACCTATTCAACTTTAATTAAGAAATGAGTGGCAACTCGAGGAGTTTTAGTCATGTTTGTTAGAGCTCTTATATAATTATAAATAGCATAATTTGGATTTCTATGATAAGTCAGTTTTCCTTTTCATTATTTCACAGGTGACTTTGGTTATTTTTTTGTTTTATTTGATATTGTAATTTTTATACTACCTTTTTAATTTTCATCTGTTGTACCAATTTTTTTCATTGTTATTTTTGCTTATGACTTGAAAATTTTTAGCCTTCAAGTCAGAATGAAGAAATTGAAGAATTACATGAAAGAGTTCATCGGTTGGAAATGGAGAAGGAAAATCTAATGATGCAGGTTAATATTGTGTTTCCTGAAAGAAATATGTTGAATTGTGTTTGTTATGGCTATCTAAAATGCTTAATATTAGAGAAAATATGACAAAAATATTAAATTCTGCCACAATTGTTTTGAAGATTAATTTTACAAAAAATAAGCAAACATTTTTTTCAGGGATTTTCAGAAAGGCAAACAGTGTCCAAAATTAAAATTGATGTTTGAAACTTAATTTTTTATTTCTGAAATATTTTAATTCTTATATATCTTTCCACTGCGTTACATTACTCATCATGTCTTATAGATGAACTTATCATAAATCATTTAACTTTTTTATTTTTTGCACTAGCCATTAAGAATCAACACTTTAGTCATATGACTTTTTATAGTTAATGATACAGTGTTAAGCAGTTTAGCAATAACATTTAGTTAATTGGCATCAAAATATTCTCCATGTATTTTTATAAAGTAGTGACTAATAGAACTTCTAATCTATGACAGGATAATCATCCTTATTGGGAG
This sequence comes from Limulus polyphemus, assembly GCF_000517525.1. Taxonomy (NCBI): domain Eukaryota; kingdom Metazoa; phylum Arthropoda; class Merostomata; order Xiphosura; family Limulidae; genus Limulus; species Limulus polyphemus. The sequence goes on from NW_013668704.1 coordinate 50,558, forward strand.
GGGCAGAATTTTGTTTCAATATATCATAGGCTCTGAAGGCAGAATACAATTCCATACAGTTTTATAATTTTCTAAATAATTTAACTGAAAGTGAATGCAATTGAAGCTCTCCACAGTTTTTATTTGTTATTTTAAAAGAGATTTTTTGGTTTAATGATTATAAGTATTTTAAACTCTTATAACAACATCTACCTGTGGTAATTTATATCTCTACATTTCACATATTAGTGTAAATTTTTATGAATTTTTATTTTGTGTAAAAAACCTAATTTTGATACATCTGTTTAATAGTGGGTGAATTCTTATCTTTAACATATGATTTACATAACTTGAGAATTCTGCTAGTCTCTGTTATAATAAAAGCTATAATGTGAAGATAATTTTCTTGCAGCATTATCAACTAATGACTCATGAGAAAACTTGGTGCAGTGCAACACCATCAGCATAACTTGGAAAACTGTGTGCTTGTATTATATTTGACAGGGTGTTGCATAGTGGCTTGCATACCAGCTTTACATTGCAAGGCCGAAGATTCATGCCACAATTCCATTAAACATGTTGTGCACTTTCAACTATGAGTGCATTATAAAAATGATAGTTAATCTCATTATTCATTTCAGAGCCAGACAGAGCTCTTGTGGTGGTGGGTGCTGCTGATTGGTTACCTTTCCTCTGGTCAGTAGTGTAAAATTAGGGACAGCTATATCTGGATGTTTAATCTCTGTATTACATAAGGTATCATTCAGGATAAAAACAACAACTTGTGTTATAGTTTCTTAGTGGACGACTTAACTCTAAATCATTTGTGAGTTGGTATTTCTTTTGCAACCAATCATGTAGGTGAGTGTGTTAACAGACCAGGTGGAAGCTCAAACAGACAAGTTGCGGGAACTGGAAGCAGACATTGAAGAAAAGAAAGAACAAATTGATAATACTGAAGAGATGCTGCAACAGGTAATATTTTATTTATTTAAATTATAAACAATTTTATATTTTTGAGTTATAATAGCAGTACCATCAACATACTAGTGCTAAAAATTTGTGAAAATCATGGTTTATTACTTACATAAGAAAGCAGTATCTGAAAGTATTACCAAATCAATTAAACTCCAACAGAAAGAATGCTGTATAAATATATATATAATTCCAGTGTAAACTATGATGATCAAGTTCCATGCTTTGAATGATAAATGTAATCTATGGTCATGATAGAAACTTCTATTAAGTTAAAGAAAAGAATAATATGATGCATTTTTGGAATAAAGAAGGGCTGCATTGATATATATATATATATATTTATCTTATTGATATTTTTTCCACCCTTGTCTAGGAGCTTCTTACCAGGTCTTCACTTGAGAGCAGTAAATTTGACTTAATTACAGAAGTTTCCAACCTTCGATTAAGGTTATCAACTGTTGAGCAAGAAAAACAGGATTGTGATGAAGCATTTAAGAAAGCTGAGGTAAATAAACAAATTATAAATTTTCTAAGTTTTCATCTTAAACTTTAAGGCCTTACTATCATGCATCACAGTGGATAGTTAACAAGTGTATTTCATCTATTCTGAGGTTAATGTTCAAAAGATAATTCTTTGCCATTTTAAACACTTTTCTATCATAACTCAGATAAATAAGTCAGAAGTTAATAGGAATTACTGTTAAATTTATCTGAAATGGACAAATTTATGTACATTTAAGAATATAGAAAAATAATGACATTATGCACTTTTAGTCAATTTGCTGTTGGCTTTATTAATTTATAAGTTGCTTTTTGGTTCTGGTCTTGATACTTTATTTTGGATTAAGAGTTCCTATTAATTCATCCGACTTTAACAAAAGAATTAGTTATTGTGTATTGTTCTGTTATAATTTTCTGAGAAGCTTTTTTTTGTACACACTGTAGGAATATAATATGCAACTTATCTCCATAGAAACTTTTTTGTTAAATTATTTTATCAGCATTTTGCTGTCTCACATTCACAAGAAAATCATGACTGTAGCATGGTAAGGTTTGAAAATAGAACTGTACTAGGGCAAAAAATAAATGTGGTATACTTTCACACACGAACAAAAGTTGTAGTGTATCAGTACTAATAACTGAGCAACACCAACGTAATAGAAAGTTGAAGTGTCTAAAAATATCCATTTTTGTAGACATCAGCACATGCACATGTACATATATGTAAGTTCTTGTATATATGTATATGAATTAATTGGTTAAATGTATTGATAATGAACATGTCAGATGAAGCCATATTCCAGTACCAAACAGTTTCTGTAAATAAACAGTTTTAGAAAACATTTATATATGTATAAATTTTTGAGCATACTGTAAAGGATAAAAATATATGATATAGATATAATTAGATGGACCTTGCTGTTGTTGAAAAATTTATTATGTCATCAACAGTATGTGTATGGATGTTAATGGATTTATTACATTATTTGATATCTTACTGGAAAGCAGTCCTAACCCAAGTACATTAAGCAGAATAATACCAAATCAGTCTGCATGAAAGGTGAACACCAATGTCAAAAATATTAAAACATGAATATTATTTTTGTACTGTTAATGTGTGTTAATTAGGTAGAATTATGAAGAAAAGTTGAAATATCAGTGTCATACATGCATATTCAAGTCTATAAAGTTTAGAATTTTGCTTGCAAAGTCAGGGGAGAAAATTTTTGTAAGAATGTGACTATACTATTATCCCAGGTTCAGCAGTCAAGCATATTTTCTTATTATGAAAGGCAGACTGAAATTAAAAGCAAGGAACACAATTGTATTTTTAAGAGTTTGCCAGGCCATTCAACTAAAGTAACTGGAAATTGTGGTTTTTGAGGACCTTATTCAGGCATGATGTTTCATTGTAATAAATGTAGAATATTACACATATAACATTGTTCTCTTTATCCTTGTGGATCAAACTGGTGGTGTATTGTGTGGCATGTTTCATGTTAATGTTACGAACATTCCAAAGGTTCTGTGGAGATAAGATGTATGTTTTATTCCTATAATGTTTACAACATTACCAGTATGAATTACATTAAGTCAAATCCAAAACGTTTTGAAAACAGGTAACATGTGTTGCAAAGAGACATAAAAGTATCACATGTACAACTAGATTTTAGTCTAGTTCTTATTGCAAGGGTATGTATTAATATATAAATAGATATATAAAATATTAGACCTGTCTTTTATTGTCTAAAGTAAGTGTTTGTTTAGTGCTTTGAATGTTGTATTAGGTAACTACTAATGCTCTAAAGCAGGGGTCTCCAAACCTTTTTGGACAAGGGCCGGAAGGTAGATCTTTTTAGACTTAGCGGGCCGGAGGGGTCGTGGTAAAATTAAATAGGGATGCATACATCATCAGAATACAACATTACTAATTTATTTCTCGTAAGAGCATATACTGAAAATATTTAAGATACACAATTATCTTTTTTAGCATTAGTGAGAAGCATGAACTGGTGCTTTTCTGACAAAATTACACTTAATTGAGGTTCAAAGTTTTATTACATTTTGTTTTTTGTTTTTATAATGTTAAAAAATTATATTATTACTTTAATAACCTGTTGGCAGGCCGGATAAACCAAAGTCACTTACTGTAGTTTGGAGACCTCTGCTCTAAAGAATAGAAATAGTCATGTTATATGATGTTCTATTTCGAATGCTTAAGAAAGCATGCAGTGATTAATAAGTTTTTTTTTCTAGAATCAGCTGATTATGGTACAGGCTCGTTTAGCAGAAAAGGATGCTGAAATGGTTTCTTTACAATCAAGACTTTCTTGCAATGGGACTGTTACTCCATCAATTGACTGTGGTAAGTAATCATTTGATTTCAAACAAGGTGATGTCTGGTAACATTGTTCTGTTAACACTAGCCAGGTTTTCACATTTATCATAGTTTTCTGTATACAAAGCTCATACCATGATCAAGATCAGTGACATAGCAAAACCCTTGAAAGGGCATCAAGCAAAATTTTCCTGTTATCTCTCCTACTATTAATACTTTCTGATATAATTGTGTGTGCAAAAAATTTCGTAGTAATCCTATTGGAAAATTATATTGATTAATATTACACAAGTTTACTCATTGGCAAGAAGAAGTTCGTTGAAACATTGCTATTCTACTTGGGTGTGGATGATCACTGTGTCAGTTCCAAAACCTTAAAGCAAAGAACATTGAAGATTAGCCACTTAGGAATCAACATATCCTTATTTTTTCTATAGTGTCACTGGAGCCTTCCTAAATCCTAAATTAAATTGTTGGATCTTCAATCTTAAGTGTGTAATGTAGGTAAATTAAAGATAAAAGTAATAATAACTTAGTCATGTTTAGTATATATTGAGCAGATTTTCAAATTCAACTTGCCTGCATAAGCATACACATTTTTAGAAAGAATTGTGAATTTTTCTAAATTGTTATACCACATTGTATCTCTGTATTATTGTAATAAGAGATCCCTTTATTTCTGGGGCACTTACCCCTTTTGTTTATACACTACTATTCAACATTATTGTTCTGCTTACAAAAGTTAATCACAGTCAGTTTTCTTGTTCTATTTACAAAGATTTGAACATCACATTCAACAAACTTGTTTTCCTTATGGGTCAGTCACAGTCAGTTTGCTTTTTCTGTTTACAAGGATTTGAATGTAGTATTCAACAAACATATTCTCCTTTCACAAATTAAAACGTCACATTCAACACAACAGGTTTACAGAATTCAGAATGCTACATTCAGCATTATTTGGTCCTAAGATAATGGTGGCTTGGTTCAAGTTAAGCTTTGGTTTCATTAGCTTGATGAATCAATTCATTTTTGTGCTATTCAATAGAAAACATTTTTTACTCACATTTTCAGTATTAATAGTACTGAAGTTTGATTAAAATTATGCTCTGATTGTAAAGTCTTGATGAATAAAGCTTCCTCAGCCCTAAGTGTCCTTTCACAATCAACTGAACCTATGATTAAAAACTGTTGTTTTTCTCAGCCCTAAGTGTCATTTCACAATCAGCTGAACCGATGATTGAAAACTGTTATTTTTTTGTGAACAGTGATATCACAGTTCCATGCATGCTCTAATACGGATGACATCATGTCAGATATTTTTTTTGCATGTCTCTTAATCTGTTTATGAAGAGTTTGAATAACCAGTACAACCTGTCTTACAGTGAGGACATGACTATTTATATATAATGTTGACTAGTGGAATACTGTTTTTAATATAAAAAAATTTTGAATTTTGTGGTTGAAAAATAATTCTTACATTAATTTGTGAATAAGCTTATTTAATTGTTCTTTTAATGTTATTTTTTAGAGAGTCAGTATACATGACTAGATATGGTAGCACAAAGGGCACAGGATAATGTGGAACATTTGGCACTAGATGAGTGGGTTTATTGATTTCCTTCAAAATCTTATTAAATACATTATTAATAAAATGAAATGGAAACTTGTTTGTTTTTTAGAAAAACACTTAATGTTGATAAGTTCTTTTTGAAAAGCTATGATGAGCTAGATATTTTCCATATTCTATGGATGATAATATTGGCAAAATGCTCCTTCAGCTGTTTGGAATAAAGCTCCTAAAATGTGAGTATAATCTCAAAAGGTTTTCTTATGAAAACAATCAAATCTAAAGGTCTATGTAGTTAATTACTATGGTATCAAAATAATAAAATTTCATAGAAGATCAATTCTTGATTGTTTAATTGAGTTTGACCAATTTAAAAGGTTTGTAAAGTTATTATCATGTGTCGTATGAGCCAAGGGGATCTTTTTAATATAAGGTTGTTGGTTACCAAAAAGTTTCCAATGTAGAAACTGTTAAAAACTGTGTTTTTAGACGTATCTTGGACAAAGAAACTCTTACAACTATTTTTTACAAAAATTGAATTAATATATCAAAAGTTATAGTGCTTTGTTTCCAAGTGGATGTACATAGTAAAGCATATAGGCAGGGTAATACAATTACTATAGGATGGTAGCTGTTTGGCTCTTTTGCTTTGTTTCCAAGTGGATGTACATAGTAAAGCATATAGGCATGGTAATACAATTACTATAGGATGGTAGCTGTTTGGCTTTTCTTCTTTTGCTGTGACCACATTCAAGAAATTAATAATTTCAGTTGATCATCTCTCGGGAAATCGTTATTGCGAATGTTGTCTTTATGCTGCACCTTGAGCTCGCAGACTGCATTTGTAGGTGTAATGGTATAGTTTGATTCAGACACAATGGACATCAATGTGTCTCTGTAAGGTTGCTGTATTCCTCTAGAAGAAGTAATGTCGGGGTACCTTTTTTTGTACTTCACTGTCAGGGCTGTGGTACATTAACAAATCTCCGTGTTGGATGGTATATTGAGTAGATCAGGATATGTAGATCACAGTTCTTCAACCATTCTTCTGGGGTCCATTTTATTCCACTTATCTGCGAGGCTTTTCTTGAACATTTCAACAACAACAACATCCTTGACTTGATCTACATACTTTTGGCTATAAATTTTACTATTTGGTGGATGTAAAGCTCAACCAAGAGTAAATTCCTCCACAAAGTAGCTGGAATTCGATTTACTTCTCGTGTCAGTTTCTGAAGTACCAGAGGATCCATTGGCTGCTTCCCACCAGACTTTCAAGATACTTTTACTACAGAGGATAGTTCATCACATGAACAACCACAATGGCATTTGAAGCATATTCCACAATGTGGACACTTGCATTTGCATGTTAAAATGCTACATGAGAGTTCCCTTACTGTTCCCTACCACATCTTTCTTGACCTGGTCGTCAACAGAATTGTCGATTCAGTAAAAGCAGTACTGAACAGCCACATTTCAGCCAATTAGAATTATCACAAAGTTATAGCAAAAAAAAAAGCCAGCATTTTTTTATCAACAACAAAGACCTCCCCTTGGCTTATATGACAAGTGTTAAAAATTTAATAAATACCTCAGTATAGGCCACACATTTTGATTCTGCTTTACTAATCATTTCATAAGTTTTACTCTGTTTTAAAATTATTTTTGGGGAAGTGTACAGTTAGACTGGGAAAATTAGGTTTGAATTTTTTGTAAACATTATAACTTGAAAAGTAAATTTGTATATATACTTATTTTAGATTCTGAGCTGGACAAATTGAAGAAAGCCCTACAGTCTGTTATCACAGCAAATGATGAAAAGGTAATCACAGTAACATTGTAATTGATGGCTTGACCCATTACATGTTGTTTTCAACTTCTTTACCAGAAAATAAATGTACTTGACAATGGAACATCATCAGAACTAAAGTAAACTGTAGTACATTTGGTAAAAAAATGTAACAATTCAAACCTGTATTCAATAATATATATATATATGTGTGTAATTTTTGTTTACGCCAGGAAAAGAAAATTGAAGAGTTAAAATCATCACTTAGTAGATACAGACTTCTCCATGATGTAGCCACCACTCAAGGTAAAAAAGGTACGTACTGATGTAGCAATGTGCTTTTAAGAAAATAGCATTCTCTAACTCAATACTTCTTTAAATCAATGCCTGATTTTATATTTTGGCTGTTTTAAGTTACAGAAAACTATTTTCCCTTCACTTTGCAGATGAGGGTATTACCCTTTATTGGCTTGGGGTGTGGCTTTTGTAACCCATTGCCACTTTAAATTCTTTTTTATGTCAGTTTTTCCATGAAGTTCATTGAATACTTCTCTTGTAAACTGTTGTCTCTACTGGTTCTATATCAATTAACAATCTTGTATGATTATTTCGCTTCAGAGAAGGTACGCACATAACATTTCCAGCCATCCTTCAATTTTTTAAGGTATTTCATAAACCCTGTTCACGTTGTCTGCTTTTCTTTGCATGTCAGAATTAATGATATATGTTTGGCTATTACATGGTCATTGTTAGAGAATCCTGACATTTGCACAGCCCTGGTAACTAACTTTCATTCATTTTAATAATCTGTTAATGACTCTCTGTGTATGCAATCGTGTGGCTCTATGAAACTTAAGTTTTGTTTCGTAGCAGTACAATTGAAATTAGGTTATCTAGAAATCTAAAATAGTAAATGGTATAATCCATGGATCTCTAACATGGCTATTTAGCTGATGTGTTCCATAAGGTGCAATTCATATTAAAAATACAAATATATATGTAGTTTGGTGAACTGAAAATGTATATCAAGCTTAACACATTCACGACATTGTGCACCGCTGGTAATATATTTGCATGTTTTCTCTTGGACATCGTGAGCCACCAGTGTTACACAGCACCCATAAGATATAACTGCATCTCATATCTCCAAAGTCTTATATGAATGCATTTATTTTGTATGGATGGCTATAATAAAGCCACACCTTCCATTATGTACCACTGGTGAAACACGGATGCCATGTTGAAAGGACAACTGAAATAAAACAAATTGAAATGACTAGATCACTTTTTATTTTAAAATTACGTTTAGAGACTGGCATTAAATTTTTCATTGTGAGTAACTGAAGTCAAAACTAATTGAGACTTTCATAAATAAAAAACCACAGAAGGGATTATTTTATCTGATGTCCCTTTTTTATGACCATACTTTTGTGAAATACTCATAATTCTTCTAAAAAAATGGCAAAATTACTATTAAAAAAAGAAAAAATATTAAATATTATGATCATTTGATTATTATTATTTAAATTATAGTTTGCACCACCAGTGGTACTCTCAAGAGAAAGTTGTCAATGCAGTCATTATGTCATAAAACATAAAATTAGCAGTATCCAAGACAGAGTTCACAATGAGGCTTTACATTCCTATTGCACAACTAGAGGAATCATGCCACAAATGTGTTAAGTACAACAGCACCCCTCCCCAGTGATGCAGCAGTAACTTTACAAAATTATAACTCTAGAAACCAGGTTTCACTACCCAAGGTGGGCACATCACAGATAGCCCATTGTGTAGTTTTACTGCTTAACTACAAGCAAAGGAAAATTACAATGGACTCTTTTGTTTGTGAAATAACTTTAACCCTAGAATGCCAGCGTGGGGTCACCATGACCCCATACCACCTGGTGTTAATGATTGAAAATTTAATTCTGGCATTCTAGGGTTAAAAGGATTTAAGTCTATAGCTCTGATCATTGGTTTACTTCTTATTAGGCTAGGTGTTGCCTAGTGGTTAGAGTGTTCAATAAGTGAATTCAAAAGTTCATGGTTTGTAGCCTTTTGCTGCAAATGGCACTTTGACTTTATGGGTGCACTATAAAATTGACAGTGAAATCCCACTATTTGATTAGATAGGAGTATCCCAAGAGTTGGAAATGGGTGCTGTTGACTAACTGTCTACCTTCTATTTTATCAGTTTAAAATTAGGAACATCAAGTTGTGAAAATTCTGAACCAACCAAACTTCTTCATATTTATTAGAAAACTTTCTTTTTTGTAGATGATTTGGCACATCAAGATGGAAAGCAGCTTGATAAAATGTCTTCCCACGACCTTTCGCTTTCCCCAAGTTCCCTTGCTGAAAGTGGAAAGGTAAGTTCCTTGTAACACATATATATATATTGTAAAATTTATTACAAAAAAAAATGAGTAAATCAAGCACCTGTGTGGATTTATGATAAACATTTTATATGTTATCATACCACAAAATATTTGAAAAACCAGGGTATCTGATTCAGTATGTTATTAAAACATGGAAAATGGACACAATATGTAAAACCATGTAAGAAAAAAAAGTGGCTTTCAGATGGAATAAATTTAAAAAAAACAGCAAGTTGCCAAACTTAATTTATTTTTTATTTGTCAGGCTACTGAGTAGCTCTGTACCAAGATCACTTGAGAAAGTAATGCTAATTCACATGCCTTATAGTGAGAGCAAACATTTGTTGTATAGCTTTGTCATATACTAATATTGGTATTCATTGTAAACCACATTTTCATATTTTGTTGAACAAGACAGAAGAAACATATTTCAGTAGATTACGAATCAACTATTTAACTGTACATGGCCTAAGGCTTTTATTTTGATAATTAAAGATTTTGAATAATCATATCATGAGTTTTATACATGCTGTTCTGTTAACTTGTTCAGTCTCTCCCACTGTTACCAAAATTTATACTTGAGCAACTAAATCATCCTTTACACTTTTTTTAATGCAAAACCTTAACTGTTGAATATCTTATTGATGACACTGTTTATCAAATAATTTGGATTTAAGGTGGATTTCAAAAAAAATAAAGTCTTTGCTTGAGTTATATATATATATATATATATTTTTTTTTAAACTGTTAATTACTGTTATACCTGATAATGTCCTACTTCCCTAACATTGTTTTTATAACAGTGTTTCCATTAATATTTTTAAACAAAGTCTTCTCAGTAGTTATGGATGTGAAATTTCAGCAAATTCACAGAAATCTGTGATTTTTAGTCACCAACATGACATTTTTGAAATATGCAAATTTGATGGAAAAATCAATTGAGGGGAGACATATGCAGGTTATCAATCAGCTTTTTTCACTTTCTGCTGGGGTATCAGTGACTTATTTATTTTCTATGGACAGTAGGGAATTCATATTTTGAACAATTACATGTACACACTTTGCTTGTCACCAAGAGCCCAGTGCTTGATTAGCCAATTCGGTCTTGTAATCAGTAGATGGTTTGCTATCCTGTGTTATTCACCATTGTGGTGTGTATAAATGCTGAGTAATGATTGGGCTGATAAGTCTGGCAAAACAGGGAGTTATTACAAAAAGAGATGTGTTTTCAACATTTCAGGTTATTTAAGATTTTGTAGTAGAGAGAATTTTGATCTATATGGTATTTTGAATATTTTTATAAAAACCAGTTTCACAGTTGTTAACCGTATTGTCATGTAAATACATGTAGCTACATATGTTGTGCCATTGATTTCTAGAATATCATTAGTCAGGGGTGTGAATTGGACTTCAACATCAATAAACTATTTCCCCAACTTTTATTTTTTGGTATCCATACATGTTAAAGAGAGAATACAAATTGTTCTTTTAATTCTGAAGTTGAGGTTCTTGAACAGCCTTTTGATATTGCCAACTGCAGTGGCATAAAAGTAGAGTACATTTTTTTCTTATTGGCAGAGTCACGGACATATATTGAGAATAACCTAATTGAATAACATGTCATGCATTTTGCTCATCTGAAACACAGTACAGAAATACTTGCTCACTTGCTGGTGACTGCAGATACTGCAAATATTTCAGCATTTTGAGAACACAACATCATATACATTTTAGCTACAATCATACACAATCAATAAAATGTAGGTAGTGGCTATACTTACACAAGTCACAATGAGATTTCAGTGGCTTTATGTCATTACTCCTATTTATGCACAGTCATGTATTTTTGGACTTAGTTATTTTGAGTCTCATCTCAAACATGTACTGTTATAATAACTGCTGTTGTTGCTTAGATTGTGGCACAACTGAATAACTATTGATGGTTGATTAAAATCTGTATTATGATGTGTATTGTCACTCGTGCTTGTTAGAAGTGTATATTTGTGGGTGAATGTGCAGTTAATTATTTACAGTTTTAATGGGTATTTTACCATATCACTTTTTGTAGCTGAAGTATTCTAATAGAGTATTCCATTTGCACCATAAATACATGTCTTTGATGTATAATGCCAAAAGTTTCGTAACAAAACAAAATGTTTTTAAGTACAGTCGTGCAATTTGAAGACAATTGCAGAATACAGATAAATTTTTAAAATCAATTAATGATATTCTTTGTTCAGACAATGGTGACATACCTGAAAAGAAATATGTTTTTCTGTGGTTTATATGAATGTGTAGCACACATCTCACGTACTTGAGACTTCTCTAATGTCAAATCTGGAATGTGTGTTTCAATAATGTGGGTAATGCTTGTAGTTACATGTGTCTAAAACACACATACATTTACCTCTAAAACTGGAGTTTAATTTTATCGTCTGTTGTAGACATTACAGTTAGAACCACGTGTAACTGATAAACCTCCTCCTGTTCCACGGTCTGCGACTTCTCCTGGAGGCCCAGACCCCCATTCTTCTCCATTGGCTTGGAGGGATGGACGTCTTGGATCATCCCCTAGCCCTGTGTATTGTCAGATAACCCCACCTTCTGCAGAAAAGAGTAGTCCAACTGTGCCTAGATCTAACAGTGCAGAGAACGTTAGTCCAACCCAGCAGCGGGTAATGTAGCATTTAGCATTCACTTTCTGTGTTTTCTTAAGCATGCATGGAATCGCAGAGATAATTTAAATTGTCTAAAGTAATCTTACTATTATGATAATACTATCATAATGTATAATTGTGTTACAACTTTTGAACAACAACAAAGCTAAACTAATTTAGAAATAATGCCCTTAAAACCACTATTTTGCCATGAATAAAACAGAAATCACACACCTGTATGATTAGAAATGATATTTCTGCAAATAGATTGTAGTAAAGCTTTGCTTGCATATATATATGGCTGTCAATTCATACACAATTCAAGATAAAAGTTATAGATTATACTGCTACTCATAGCTTACTGTAGTTAGTTACCAGATAGGTGTTTGAAGATAATTTAAGTATCTGTTTATAAATAGTTTCAAATGAAAATACAAATATCAAGTATGGCACCGTAAGTAAAAAAATGAGAAAAAAAGAGAAGAAGAATGATGGGTGAATGGGTAGAGGATGAAGTGTTTTAATTGTAGTTAAGTTGCTTTTACAATGAAAAGAGTTTACAAAGCATGGGTTTAATACACCTCAGGTATAAATGGTGTATATAACAACTTTTAATGGTGTAAAAAATTTTGTCCATTTTCAAATACTCTTACATTTTAACTGAATTACATTATGCATAGGAAAAGCTAACATGAATTGAAGTGTGAACACTGAAGAAGAAAAGATGTAGTACAGATAAGCTACATGTTTTTTTATAAATTCTTTTGATTTCTTTAATTGTTTTATATATTTTAATCCTATCTGAACTGGTGAGCACCTTTTAGGTGTCAAGTGCATACCTGCATTTCAAAATTTAACAAAAAATAATTCTAACTCTTTTTGCAAGAAATTTTTTGTACTCAAAAGTATTTGAGAATTTATATTTGGTCATTTAGAACATATGTTTCATGTAATTAACAAAGAAACAAGGGAAAATATATTCAAAACTTGTATTTCTGCACATCTCTGAGGAGTCTCACTTGTAAACATTGCATTTGTTGATTTTTTTTGAGAATTCTGCCCATCCCAAAGGAAATAAACTACATTCTCAAGATTTTGTTTCTAACATAATTTTCCATCTTTTCATTTTCTGATTTTATTAGTACAACACCTCATTCAAATACTTGTATGACTTCACAACATGTGGTCTGAGAAACTTTTAATGAAACTCTGCTTTGAAAATAGCCACAGGCAAAGATTAAATATCACTGGATTGTGCAGATTATGAACTATTTATGTCAATGTAGAACTTACAAAATGGTGCAAGAAATTTGTGGTTTCTTGAGAAACTGAGTAGATGTAGCTCATGCTAAAAAGAACAATGAAATTTAAAGGAAAGTTTGAAAATGTAGGAACAAACCACAGATCTGGGGATTTTTTATAATTTCTTTATACATTCTTTTCATTCTTGATAGAAACATATTGAAATTTTCTTTTACTATAAGCCACCAGGTAAGAGTAGTTAGGTGTTGAGAGTACCATATTTTTCAGTGTATAAGATGCACTTTTTTTACCCCAAAATTTGATGTCAAAATCTGCTTGCATCCTA
>NW_013668704.1:65259-105503 GCF_000517525.1 Limulus polyphemus
ATATACTAATTTTTAAAGTATCAAATTGAATTTTTGTTCAATAAAAATCTTTCAAACGTGTACTGTAGCTTTTTTTCCCCAAAACTTTGTCTTCAAAATAAGGGTGCATCTTATATTAAGAAAAATACGGTATATTGAATATTATTGTGTAATAAACTTAAAATAAGACCCAAAATTCGAATGCTTTCGAATTGTTGACTATTCTTCTTCAGGAGAACAGAAGAAGAATAGTCAACTATTCGAAAGCACTTGAGTTTTGGGTGTTATTTTAAGTTTATTACACTTTATATGTGATCCTTTGTGCTAACTCTTTTATCAAGATTGAATATTATTGTTAATTTTTCATATTCAAACAAGAGATAAGTAAAAGAACTTATTATTTATTGAAAAGAAGCTATTTATTAGATGTAAATTGATCTCCACCAAGAATATTGTTGCCTAGCATGACCTGATGTCATTGTAACAAGTTTGGTTGTAGGTCTTAAATAAATCTTTGTCAGTTTTAGCCATGTTTTTTTATTTATAGCAGCAACTAGTTACAGTTGACAAAAGAAATGTGTTAACAATTAACAATGTCAATTAAATTTAAAACTTATTGTACATATAAAATGGATGTTTCTGATGAATACTAAAAACTTTGAAATTCTAACAGAAGGAAGTATTTTGAATGGTTGTTTTATTTAATTCAGTGTCTTTTAAAAGAGTTTTATAAATTTCATAATATAAAAAGGTATAGAAAAAGTAAACTAAAACTAGATGCTACTTATTACCCTTTTACTATATAAGTTTCTTGTAGTTTGGCAAAAAAAGTTAATGCAGTCATATGTTACAATTTAAAATTTAAATGATAAACTGTTTCATCAGTTGGGTACCCTCGCTGTTAGTAATATTTTGGCCATCAGCCCTGTTTTATCTTATGAGGTTCTACCACTTATGAGATTTAGGTTAGTTCTAAATACAAATTCTATACTAACAATTTAAAACAATCTTTATAATATAAGTATAATAATAAATAACAAATGGAAATAAAATTTGATATACTAACTAGTATAATGAATGTTATTAATAGAAGCAACAAATAAACAAAATAGTGTATTGATATTAAATTATTTGCAGCAAACCCCACCTTCCAAGAGACATTATGGAACCATCCCTCGACAACACGGAGCACAGGTCTTACAGCAGATCCATCAACAGCTACGACTACATCAAGTGGATGCATCAACTCCCTCGGAACCACAGCCATCATCTCCTGAGACAACAAAAACTTCTCCTGCTACTGTTACTTCTACTACTACCCCTAGCTCAGTGTCCCCAAGTATTGATCCCTCGTCTACACCACAGAGTTTTCAGCATCCTAGTCTGGATAACTTCCGATCTCCTCGCACCAAAAGCTCAGGGGTTTCGTTTGGTAAAGGGTTTTTTAAGTTAAAAAATGGGAAACGCAGCTCCAGTGCACCTGAATTAGGTGATGGTTCTTTAATTTTTGGTTTGAGCACCCTTTCCTATCAAAATGCATGTTTTCCTGGTGCTTTGTTGTCATGGTGACTATATGCAAATATAAGTTTTATGATTAAAACAGCATTTTTTAATCCCATGCAACCAATATAATATTAACTTGAACACACTTTTTAAAACCAAGTATGTTTCAAGTGTAATTGGGTGTAGAAAAAGCACAAGACAATTTCAAAAGTTTTATATGTACTAGTAATGTATTAAAATACTTCACACTGTCATGTAAGGTTTTCACATGTGATTGCATCTTTTTTTCACAAATAATTACATGTACTTAGTATTGCCACACTGTCAGATTTAATAGAGAGGTACTAATATTTCCTTATATTGTCACCAGTATGTGTGGAAGATTATATTGATTACATTGATATTCATATCTCCACTCTTACCTGTATCTTCTCTGGTATTTTTTTTTTCTGTTCCATTATATATCAAAAAATCTTTCATCAATTAAGTTTTCAAGATGCAGAAATATTTTAAAGTTTTTAATGGCTTGGTGAGATAGAGCAGCTTTTAGGATGATATCAGCAGTTCACTGCTACAGTAGAAGAAATGTGTTGATTAATAAGTTGCCTAACTGAAATAGTTCAGTGCTTGTACTGTTTTCATGTGTAGATTTCAGGTTGCCAGTCTATGATTTTGTGGAACATTAAGAAATATTGGAGATTTTTAAAAATTGTTTTCATAGTACTATGGTGTGTTGTGAAACAGTGTCAAATATTTTATATCATTCACATTAGAGATAATAATTTAGTGCTTTTAGGACCACACATAACAATTACACAGATGTTATAATTCACGAATATTAGAATATGATGGTAATATGTGAAAAAACCTTGTTTCACAAAGAGTAAAAACATATTAGATAGTTGACTTTATAGGAAAGAATGATTTTCTAATAATTCTTTTAATTGCATAACATTTTGTCAAAAGAATGTAATAATAATCATGCAGAGAGCAAGATATTAAACAAACTTAATCTGGTTAAAAATATATCTAGATCTGGCAGTAAAGTAAAACTTGTCTTTGGTCCCATGACAACAATGCATTTTCTGTTTATGCATGATGCATGCCACATCTCTCAAACTTTTTTTGCATGGTAAGAATGTTTAATATAGAAACGTTTTTTTATTGGGATTATTACTTAGTGCATAATCTAGAAATTAGTCTTCCTTGGTTATTTTTTTGCACCTATTGTTTTTAAAAAACTTTTCAAAATGAAAATGTTTCGATTCTGATGTTATGAAGAATATTGAGTTTTTGGGTGTGCCTTCAAATTTTTAAATAAATTTCATTAGTTTCTTACTTTTAGAGTTTAATAATACAAGATTCAATGTAGGAAAATGTTTACTAGATATTCCCCCTTTGGTGTTTCATAAGCAAGCATGAGGGCTTATAATGAAAAAATTGGGGTTTGATACCAGCAGTGAACAAAGCACAAGTAGCCCATTTATTAGAATTTAAATGCTTGCTCACACCAAGAACTAATTCATAAATCAAACAAGGCCCACGATAAGGAATATTAACAAAAAAGGGGGGGCTATGCATGATTTAAAATAGAAAATAGATTTAAAATAGCACAATTGTTATTTTCAACCTCTTTTTCTTTTTATTGTTTCATTGCACAAATGGTACTGTTATTGTTTTTCTAGCCCTTCCAGAGTATGCCGTACACCCCAATGGTAGAGAAACACCTCGGTCAACCTTATCAAGAAGTAGAGAATCTCCTCAGTCCATGTTATCCTTACCCCAAGGCAGCCCCAATACTTCCAGTAAATCTGAACCCAAGGAAAGAAAAGGCATTAAGAAAATTTTTGGAAAGTAAGGATTGTTAATAAAATGTTAATTATATACATATAGAAATAAAAAACAGAAAATAAAAAATCTAGTTTTAAAATTACTAATCCAAGAACATTTTATTTTCTTATGTATTATGTATTCAAAGTGAGACCAGGCATTTTTTTGGATGAGCATCTGCTTATGCTTCATAGTCAGTGGTATTAGATTAATAGAACTGATCCTTAAAATCATAACTTCTTGAAGTTATACATAAATTGTGTCATGTTAGATAATTTTATCTGGTGATAACTTCAGCATTCAAAGAGTGAGAGTTGCATTTAGCCGAAATAATTTTCAAAAGCCCTCTTAGCCTTTTGCTTCCTTTAGTAGGTTACTTTGAATGATTTGAGTTATATTATAAGTCTAAAATTTCTTAAAAAATAAATCCATTGTTCAAAAATAAGTTTGTTAGGTATGGAAGGGAGATTTTATTCATTTTCAGAAGAACAGAATGAAAACATTGATTTAATAATTCTTAAACAATGTAAATTATTTCCAGGTTATTCCAAGGTTCTTCATTCTGATAAGGTACATTACCTGCACTCATGAATACAGCTATTCTTGTTCAGTGCTGTCCTTTATATGAAAATTTTTTTTCGCACGCCACAAGCCTTGCCCTCCCACGTACCTTGCGATTATTGTGGTTCAACTGCATCTCGCATGCAAGTCATTATACGACAACCCTCCACCAATAGGAGTGCAACACACCTTCCTGATGCATGTGACTCCCTTTATTCAATTATACCAAACTATCACTTCTCATTAGGTCCATCAAGTTCTAGCCACTCTACATCTTGGAGCACATCCAGTTTCACTTTCCCCCACATTACTGTCTGTAGAGGATTCATCTACAGCTTCTCTTCAATGGGATTGAGATTATGATATCGTGTGATTCGATTTCAATCCAACCATTTTCTCTCCCTTTTGGTTATGCTCCTCCATCATCAATAAAAGGTGTTCTTTGGATGCTTTCGAAGGGTGTTTCTTTTTATCCCTTGCACCAGTCCCTCCACCTCTTCAATGTATCATATTAGAAGTTACAGTTTTCCTATACTGAAAATATATTTCCAATAGTTAGTTACCTCCTCTCACACTTCCCATCCTTCCTCCTCACTGGAAACTGGTACTTCCTTTTTTGCATAAACTCAAAGTGATAGTTCAGTAGAATTGAATAGAGGGAGTCACATGCATCAGGAAGGTGTGTTGCATTCCTATTGGTGCAGAGTTGTTGCATACAAGAAGCAGTTGAACCATGATAATTGTGGGGTACATGGGAGGGCAAGACTTGTGGCAAGCAAAATGTTTGTTGTATATAGAGGGCAGCACTGAACGAGAATAGCTATATATGTGAGAGGAGGTAAGTACCTATAAAAAATATATTTTCAGTATTGGAAAAAGGTCTAAGATGAATTATATTTATTTAAAAAGTTTAATGAATAAAATGTTAACAAGATTTTCCACAATGCATTGCCAAACAATTTTCCAATATAATAAACATAGTTCTTCTCAACATGGAAAAAAACTTTTCTAAACAAATCTGGTGATACTATTACTAAAATATCTTTTATGAACTTTAGAATTTCACTTGTTTTAAAATTGCAGCTCAGTATGTTTCTGTCTTCTTTCTGAATATTTCTTAAGCAACTAGAGTGGTTGTCCAGCATTACCTTAATCTGATAACTGTTTATTCAATGTGAACCATATTAGTACATGTGGTTTAGATTTGTCATCTTTATATGATTGCAGGTTTGGAAAGTAAAACTTGTTACTTATTTCATGGAGGATATAAAACTTTTTAACAGTCAAAATTACTGATGAAAGTACTGTAAAATTTGACTCAAATAGTTCTAAGTAAACATTATATTAGTAAAGTGTAGTTATAAACATTATAAGACAGTTATAAGTTTGTCAAGTTAAATAAAGATCTAACATATGAAACAAAACTGCAGTAAGACCTGAGAATACTTCCAGTCTGCTTGACATAGACATACTCAATAAAGGATTGTCATAACAATTGACTACTGTAGTTAGTGGAGCTGAAGATGAGTAGCAGTGAAGGATTTGTGAGAGGGTGACTATAAACTAACAAAATTTCACTTTTGTGCCTCTTTTCAAGTTGTGTACTCATACTGTTTTTCTGTCAGTGTGTTTTGGCTACACAATCTGTATTTTGTTATTGATGCTGTAAATCTATGTAGGCTTGTGTTTTGTGTTACATCTGGGTAACCTCTTATTCTAGTTGGAGCTGTTTGTGTTAGTTATTCATAAGGTATGAACGTAGGTTTGTTATTAACGTTAGAACTACATAGGCTTGTGTTTTATATTAGAGCTGTTTAGGCTCATTATTAATGCTGGAGCTGTGTATGCTCATTATTCACATTAAAATCATGTAAGTTTGTTGTTAATCTTAGAATTACCTAGGCTTGTGTGTTATGTTAGAACTGTGTAGGCTTATCATTGATGTTTGAACCATGTGAGTTTATTATTGCTGTTAGAACTATGCAGGTTTGTTAATGGTGTTGTAACTATGTAAGTTTGTTAGTGGTGTTTAAACTATGTACATTTGTTATTAATTTTAGAACAATGTGTTTTTTATTAATGCTGTAATTATGTAGGTTTGGTATTGATGATAAAACTAGTTTTAGCATCAATACCAAACCTACATAATTACAGCATTAATAATAAACATAAACTTATGTTTATTATTAATGCTGTAATTATGTAGGTTTGGTATTGATGCTAAAACTATTTATTTTTATTATTAATGTTGGAATTATATAGGTTTGGTATTGATGCTAAAACTATTTATGTTTATTATTAATGTTGGAATTATGTAGGTTTGGTATTGATGCTAAAACTATTTATGTTTATTATTAATGTTGGAACTATATAGGTTTGATAATTAATAACTTCTGATCAGAGCAAGATATCTGTTTAGAATGAAACTAAGAATCAACTTAGTACAACATGTCCGATGTTTCTCCAACTCTCCCTCACACATCTTTTGACCAAGGAAAAATCATTAAGCCATACCTACTATCTAATGTGTTGAAGTAGTTGCAGTAATTTTTGTATAGTACAACCAAAAACTAATGTTTATGGAAATATAAAATGATAAATAAGAAAATAAAGTAATACCTGAACTGTCCATTGAAATATAACAACGTTAAATGTAATACAAAGAAAACAACACGTTAAACATACTATTTGGTATGTCTAACATTGTCAGTCTTTTTTAAACTAATCTCTGATATTTAAAAATAGAGCTAGCTACAGTAAATAATTTATAGTATTAAATCTTCTTTAAAAGCCAAAAAAGGAAATGCAATAAACATGTAGAAAATTCAATAAAAATTATAATACTTAGAAAGGAATGTTACAACATTCATTAATGTAGCAAGGAAAGTAATTATCAAACACTATTTTAACTAAGCTAATAACATTTCATACTATGTATGGAAACATTATATAGTTAATATTAACTGTATATAATAAGAACTTAAACTAATGGGGGGTAAAACCAATGCTAGTTCACTATTACCCTAAACAATATCTGAAGGAATTAAAGTGTAGACATGAAACTTTGTAGAAAATCATGATACTATTTAAACTTCTTAACACATAAATCTGTATTAAAAATATTGTTGAATTTCCCATAGAATTGAATTGTGTTTAAGATAAGCAATGAGCAGCCTTGTTTGTGAAAAATGAGAGTTAGCTTACGAGCTCTTTCGAAAAAATGCTATTGTGTTTATTTGGTATTAATGTTGGAATATGTAGGTTTGTTATTGGTATTGGAACTTTGATGTTGAACCTTTGTATGTTTGGTATTAACCCTCTAAATATGGGTGGGTCAAAGTGTGCATGCCATTTTGTTTTACAGGGTTGTTTTTGAAAGTTAATTGAACAATTTTATTATTACTGCATGTCAATAAAATTGGCATAAAAATAGTTTATAATTCAAACTTTATTCTTGTATAACATTTAATATTTTAATTTTAAAAAGAAGTATTTAAATAAATTCTCAATCTTCTTTATTCTATATCACATAACAAGTTCTTTGCTCCAACTTGCCCAATTTAGATTTCTTTCCATGCCTATAACATTTTCAAATTTCCAATGAAGTACATGCTTATAGGTTAGATATCCCAGAGCTAAAATGTTAACTTATAGTGTCTATACTTTTTGGTTTATGGAGATATAAAAAATAAACTGAAGGCCAGATTCCATGACCCATGTAGAACATCCTGCCTTCAAAAATTGTCATAAATTATCTCTGACATTTGCTGTTGTATTATTTGTAGTGAGTAGAAGATTTCAATTTACTGATAACTGTGGGTTTTCAAGCCCTTGTAATAAGCAGAATTGAACATTTTGGCATTGTTTTCTTTGTTTGCTACTGTTGGAGCTCTGCTTAACCAGATATGGGAATTACTTAAGCCATTTCTAGGTTATTTAGATAAATTATAGTAGTTTTAGGACATCCTATTTTACATATGTGGCAATATTTTATAATATAAGTTACATATTTGAATTTAAGAAGACGAAAAATTCCAAGACCACATTATTGTTACTAAGAATTAGGGGCTAAGCTTTGATATTGACTTCTATTGTGTGAATACAAAAGCTTGAAAAAGAAAAAATTCAGATGCAAGTACTAAATTTGTTTTGTTTGTAAGTATATTTTTTTACTTATTCCTATAAGAGTAACTAAACTGTAAAAATTAAAAACTTGTAGGTTTAAGTAAGAAAACTTAAATGCAATTAAATAAACAAAATACTCATGATCAGTGATAGCACATGCCAAGTGTGAGCAAGGTTGTGTGAATTGATACAAGCAAACTAGTAAGTGGATCCATTGTTTAAATAATGCTGTCCAGTGCAATAAATAGCTATCACTGTAGTCTTAGAAGATCTAAGTTGAACTGTAAAGAAATAAAACTAACTGTTAGTTTTAATGGCTGTAAAAATAAATAGTGTGTGATTCTGTTACAGCATGCAGTCATTGTAGAGAAAAATGGGGGCAACTTATGCTTCATGTTTTTCAGTTACGTGATGGTTACAAGGTCAGCAAAATGGACTGAGTCCAAATATTTTATTAGAAAATAACATTAAATATAAAGTTGTACTGAAAAAAAAAACCTTGTGATATCCATTTAGGAGGTTCTAGAGGATATGTAAATAAAATTTAAAAACTGCAAGATGAAAAACATTGTTAAATCAAAATCTGAGTCAGACTCTGACTCCATAAGTTCATTTACAAATCTATAGTAAAAATACTTAATTAAAATATCTAGTTTGTTATGTACAAAAGACTTGTAATGTTTATTAAACAGTTGCCAAATTTTGTGAAGATACACTTACAACATTAAAAGTTATAGTTGTATAGTTTCATAGTGGTTACAAATGAATAAAAACCCTATAACCTGTATGTTTTTGAAAAGTGGACCTTTCTTCTTCAGGAGCATACTGGGAATGGTTTGCCAGTTTGCCTGAAGATGAAAGGTCCACCTTTCGAAAGCACTTGAGGTATAGGGTTTTATTCATTTTTTTCAAAACTTCTTGAACCTACGTGTTTTTCTAACATCATGAATAGTGGTTACAAAGTTGGTGAAAGTGACCAAACCTGTATAAAGAGAGTTAATACTGGAACTGTGTAGGTTTGTTATTGATGTTGATATGTAGATTTATTATTGGTTTTCCTAAATCTGTGTATTTGTTATTAATGTTGGAACTATGTAAGTTTCTTATTGACATTAAGTTAGAACTATGTAAGTTTCTTATTACACTGAAGTTCGAATTGTATAGGTTTGTTATTGATGCTGTGATTGTATAGGTTTGTTATTGATGCTAGGATTGTGTAGGTTTGTTATTGATGCTAGGATTGTGTAGGTTTGTTATAAAAATTAGGTGAACTGTTTACTCATGTACTGGTACAGAAAATATGTAAAATTCAGCTTTTCTTTTACAATAATTTCCTTTAAAACTTATTTTATAATGAGAGTCAAAAATAAACATTCTATTCAAGTTTATAACACTAAATATATATATATAGGAAAATCATTATTATTATGTTAATACATTGCTTCTTCTATTTCTCTTTTTGATAGCTTTATGAAAGCCTAAAATGGAAAAATATCAATTATATACCTAAAGTTGTGATAATTGGCGATCAGCCATCGTCATGATTAGTTGCCTATAAGATAAGATTACCAAATCTAATTACTAATTAGTTACTATTTTGTTATTATTATTCTTGCTAGATACTAATTGCTAATTAGTTTATCTCTTACTTTTCATGTCATTATTTTACTGTCATCTTCAACAAAGTCTTGGGAAGGACTGTATGTAAAGGTAGGAGCCGGGATATAATTCTGTGTCTTCTTGTTAGAAAGGAGTATCTATCCACTCGCTGGGCTCTCTCTCTATCTCTCCCATTTAATGAACTAGCTATTTCTATAATTTCAAAATTAGTATCCATTTTTAGCTGATTTCTATGCTAGGTTGACTGTGTTATCAGTTAGTTGAATGTAGAAGGCTTCTTTTATCTATCTTTTTCTCATTTGGTTGATATTCCATTTTATTTGACTTTGTGGTTTTCTTCCTTAACATGATGGGCTATTGCAGGTAGATCAGTCTTGCACAATGTGGTTTATCTATCATGTTTTTGTTAAGATTTGTGGAGATTTTTATCAAAATAGTTTGAGAGCAGTAGTAGGATCTTGTCTTAACTGAACAGAAGAAACAAAAAATGTAAACATACCTAACAGTCTTTAAAATTAAAATAGTTTTTCATCCTGTAATTTTTTTATAATTGCAAGATACCCCAAGTTTGTTATGCATTTCAATAACTAACAAATTTGTAAAACATCAAATTTTATTGTCATTCATATTGCTAGATATCCTTTTTGGGTGATTCATGAATTCTGTTCTTCGTTCGGTTTTTAAATGCTTTGTTGTGTATTAACTGTGATTATACTGTGTGTAGAATACTCATTTTATATTGTTTGCTTATTCTCTAAATGTTTTTATAGAGACCATTGACACTGGAATATATGGTTGTGTGTTTGTAATTTTCTTCTTGTTTATCAAGTGATTAAGATATCCGTTGTTAAGGAAGGTTGCAGTGATGTGTTTTGCTTCATTCTTCTTAGCATTTTATATATTACAAATCTTGTTCATCCTGGAGATTAAGCAGCCTTTGTGACCATTCTAACACTGTTGGGGCAGTTTGATCTATAGTTGTAACACTGTTGGGGCAGTTTGATCTATAGTTGTAACACTGTTGGGGTGGTTTGATCTATAGTTGTAACTCTGTTGGGGCAGTTTGATCTATAGTTTTAACTCTGTTGGGGTGGTTTGATCTATAGTTGTAACACTGTTGAGGTGGTTTGGTCTATAGTTGTAACACTGTTGGGGCAGTTTGATCTATAGTTGTAACACTGTTGAGGTGGTTTGATCTACAGTTGTAACACTGTTGGGGTGGTTTGATCTATAGTTGTAACACTGTTGGTGCAGTTTGATCTATAGTTGTAACACTGTTGAGGTGGTTTGGTCTATAGTTGTAACACTGTTGGGGCAGTTTGATCTATAGTTGTAACACTGTTGGGGTGGTTTGATCTGTAGTTGTGGGTTTCTGGTGGTATACAAGTTATACACCTTGGTAACCATGTGAGTTTGTCTTCAGTTTTTATTGTGAATTGTATCACTGGATATTATGTTCAGGTGGTTCATGAATTCTTGAATCATATCTATAGTATGTGTGGCCATATAACAAATCAGATCACCTAATATCACAATGTAGAGTCAAAACACTAGTTACAAGATTGCTTGTGAATGTGGACACCGGCACACTGGAAAATAAGATCAACAACTGTTAGAATTCAGGAACATAACTAACACATAGTAACCTATCTGCAATAGTCCATAATGCTAGAGAAGAATACCATACAATAAAATGGAATAAAATAAAAATAATTTGATATTAACCACACATAAAAAAGGAAAGATACAAGAAGCTTTCCACATCCACCTAACTGATAACACAGTTGGATAACCAAGCACAGAAGTCAACCAAACATGGATACCCATATTTGAAACCATTCAAACAGCTGATTCAAGTTCCAATGGAGATGAAAGCCTGGATGAATGGATAACAAATCTCCCTCTCTTACAAGAAGACTGGGATCAAGCCCTAGCTCCTACTGCCACTTACAGTACTTCTGAGGATTAACAGTCAAAATATAAGATATAAGTTAACTAATAATTAGACTTAGGTGATCTTCTAAGTTACTAACTGTGACAGCAACTGAAAAATGTTAGTTTGAATTTACAGATGCTGTGTGGAAATTGTCTCCATGTTATCAAAGTAATTATTTCAGCTTTGTTCATCTGCTCTTTTAATATCTAGATTGAAACGTTCTGGTTCCCAGAGTATGGATTTGGTTGGTGGAGATTTCTCTCGAAATAGACTGAGAGCAACCGCAGGACCTCGTCTTGGCTGGTCAGAAGGAACGGGGCCAGAGAAAATGTAAATATATCTGTAGTTTTTAAAACAGTGTCCAATTCTATAAATGAATTGTTTTTAAAAGTTGGAGATGATTTTACAGTATAGTAAGTTAGTTAAACATTTCAACATGTAATAAAAGTGTAAAGCATTGTATATCTTCATTATTTCTGTTATTTTTTAAAGATTAGTAAAATAAAATTTCCATCCATTAACTTATTATCAGTGTGCAGCGTTACAGAAATGTGATTGTTTTGTTTTTTAGACCAAAAAAACTAATACTCAGAGCAAAAACTCGTATCAAATAAGTGAAATCTACTTTACCAATAAAAATGTAGTTATTAAAGATTCAAAAATGATTTGGAAAGCACAAAGATTCTCTCAGACTTGTCACTCTTTTTTCAGATTTTTGTGAGTAGGCACGTATTTTTAGTGAAAAATCTCAAAACTTTTTAAATCTAATAAAACCATAACTTTTGTAATAAAAACAAGTTTTTTAATTAATATTTTTCAACAAAAATTATTGTAAACCTTGCATAAAATAGTGGGAAAAATAATAACTCATTAGTACTGTGGTGGTTTGGCAATTTCCATTGAACCAATTTTGAGTACTATGTAGTGTTCTTCAGGTTTCAAATATTAATAATAGAAATTCCTAGGACTGATGTAATGAAATACTTATCTTGTTTGAATGTAGATTTCATCAATTAATTACACTTCTCATTCATGTTTAGGTTTGTTTTATATTTACTTATCTTTCTGTCTTGTTTCTATGTACTTTCATAAAGTTCAAATGCGTTTTGTTTCTTTAACAGTGGCTGTGCTTTTTTGAAATTACTTTTAAAGTTAAACCAACATGTAAAACTAAATCTGTTTTCGTTCATATTAGTATAGCAGGTTGATTTTTTTCTGACATTATGTCTTTTTTTGCTTATTTTAGTGCCCCAGATATACCTTTTGCTCAGTGGGACACGGATATGGTTGCTAATTGGCTACATAGAATTGGACTTAATATGTATGTTAATGAGTGTAAACGTTGGGTTAAAAATGGGGACCATCTCTTAAAGGCATCACAACATGACCTTGAAAAGGTAAAACTGGGATGTTTCATTTTAGCAAAAATGAGTTTTAATTTAGAGCTTCATATGCATGAGTTGAAATCAATCCAAATTTAAACCTTTAATAAAAATATTGTTCTTAGTAAAAAGATAAGATTTACGATATTAAATTTGATACAGTCCAAAAGCTTATTGTATTGAAACTAATTTAAATAAAAACCTTTAAAGACATTGGTCTTAGTAAATAGATATAAAAGATAAAAAACAGATATGAAACAGTCGAAAAGCTTATTGTATTAATATTAATCTAAATAAAAACCTATAAAATAATCGGTCTTAGTAAACACGTATAAAATGTTAAGCTTGTTACAGTCAAATACCCTATTGTATTGATATTAATCTAAATATTTGACTGTATCTAGCTTAATATTTTATATCTTTTTGTTAGTAAGACCAATATTTTTATACATTTTTATTTAGATTAATATCAATACAATAGGGTATTTGACTGTATCTAGCTTAATATTTTATATCTTTTTGTTAGTAAGACCAATATTTTTATACATTTTTACCCTATTGTATTGATATTAATCTAAATAAAAACGTATAAAAATATTGGTCTTACTAAAAAAAAGATATAAAATATTAAGCTAGATACAGTCAAATAGCTTATAGTATTGAAAGTAATCTAAATAAAAGCCATTAAAGTATTGGTTTTAAAATACTAACTAAATACTAAAATATTAACTTTATGTGCATGCTCCCAACCTTGTACAGACTTCCATTCAACATGGTATTATGCATATGATGTCAGAGTTTTCTACTTTTCATGCTACCCTACATAGATGATTTCACAACAAGTCATGTTAGAGAAGAGAAAATAGCAGTCACAGCATACAGGAATTCTGAAAAAAACTCTTCAGATATGCATTTTCGATATTATAGAGGTTACACATATGCAATTTGCAAACTGCACAATGGATAAAAGTATTCGTATTCTTCACATGAACAACACCTTGCACTCTGACTGGTCAGTGTGTCATTGAGACCGACTTTGTCATTTCACAGACATATCTTTAGTACAAAAACTTTATTAACACGTGATTTTTTATGTACGGCAGACTTTTATTATTTACTAAAAGCTTGACACAGTTCATGAAGATGTGCTTCATCAATTGATTATAGTTAACATTACTTCTCCGCTATTGGAGTGGTACTGTGGACTGACTCCATGCACATTCAATTAAGTTTGATACAATCAAATAGCTTATTGTATCAACATTAATCTAAATAAAAACCTTTAAAGACATTGGTCTTAGTAACAAGATATAAAACATTAAGAATGATAGAATGAAAGAGCTTGTGGTATTGAAATTAATCCAAATATAAACCTTTAAAACATTGATCTTAATTGATCTTAAACATGGCATAATTAAAAAGAAAATATTACTTTACACTGAACAAAATAATAAAAAAGGAGTGTAAGGACAGTCTGTTTTGTTATACAGGAACTTGGTATTAAAAACCCCTTTCATCGTAAGAAACTCCAGTTAGCTTTTCAATCCTTGGGCTCAAAGAGTGGTGATCTTACAGAAGCTGCAGGGAAACTTGACTACCAGTGGGTAACTCGTTGGTTAGATGATATTGGTCTTCCTCAGTACAAAGATACATTCTTGGAAGCCAGAATTGATGGTCGTATGCTTCATCATCTTACAGTAGTATGTTTTTAATCATAATGCTATTATACGTTTTTTGTCTAATATTTTATTGTCCATTTCTTTTGAAGTCTAAACAAAATTGAGAATTTATATGCATTTCATTCATTAAAATTGGCTTTTTATTCAGAAAAGCTTGTGTTCTTTCATTGTATTGAAGTTTTGATGAAAATTAAATATTATGTTTGGACTATTTGTGTTAAAATGTTTCAAAAAAGCATGTGGTTGTATAAACTTTATGCATATCAACCAGGAATGTTTTCGAATGATGAACAATGAGAAAAAATGTTATAGTTGATCACATGAGTAGGACTTTTTACATATATATTAAAATCATACCTGTTTTTCCATTTCATAGGAGGACTTGTTTAACTTGAAGGTATTTAACCAACTACACCACATCAGTGTAAAACGGGGTATTCAAGTGTTGCGAGAGAATTCCTTTGAACCTTTCTGTCTGAAACGTCGCTCTCTTCCTGATGAGGTTAATAAAGTGATATGATGTTGATAATTATTTAAACTTTAAAAGTATCTAAATTGAGGAGTCTGTCAGTGAGACTATGCATTGTCAGAATATTGGAGACAAGTATTTTAATGTTAAGTTTGCTCATGGTTAACAATTTATACCAAATATTGTTTAGCAGTAGAAAGGTGTTAAAATAGGGAACATATATTTCCTTAGATGTTCAGGTTAACCATGATAACTTGTGTAGATGTGTAGTTATATGTGGTGCAATATTGTCATAGTTTTGTACTTGCTTTTTTTTTAAAGATTTTTATCATAATATGTTAGAGAAGAACAAAAGTAACAAATATGTTATTTATTGATTACAGTATGAGTTGACACTTCTGATTTTTACCTGTTAAAATGTTTTATTTCTGCTATGACAGCGTAACAAATTAAAAATATATGGAGTAGAAAAGCCTATAAATTAGTTTCACTGTAATTGCAAGATTGACATATAGGATTTTCTACATACCACTGTATATGATTTCATGCTGTTCTTCATTATTTCTATTAAAGAACCTCTCTTATTCGTAGAGTAAGGCTTATGATTCACGTGAAGTGGCTCTCTGGACTAATCATAGAGTGATGGAGTGGTTGCGGACAGTGGATTTGTCAGAATATGCCCCTAACCTTAGAGGAAGTGGTGTACATGGTTCTTTAATGGTAAGGCCTTTAAAAAACTATCAGAGCTAAAAAATCATGTTAAGAATGATTGAAAGATATTTATTTTACTGTAGCAATGAAGTCAGTACATTGTTTATGGCAGTATAGCAAACTTCAATTGTTCAGGTTACACATTTCAAACAAGTAACACGGGTCAAGAGTGAAAGGCCATGTCATCTCATTTGTTGACTCGCATTCAAAATTTTATTGAACTACTATTTCATGAACTTATGTCAATAAGTTTGGTATCAAACTTTAGATTATAATTCAAATTTTAGAACTATACATTACTCAATTTCTTAATTTAAAAGTAAATATAAAAAAGCAACAGATAAACATTGATTTTTGTGTGTCACGTGGTATGTTGAATGCAGCACTGGTTCAAATTAGATGTTTGTGAAGTCAAAGTACTAAGTCTATAGTTTCATACGAATTAGAAACTCAAATTACTGATATTGACAAGCTAGAATATAAAATAAGAACATCTTATCTTTTCTATTTTCTAAGATATTGCTCATATAATAAATCAAACACAGTGGCACCCTGCCCACATCTTTTCATTTTTGGAAACGCTCCCTTGTATACACTTACTTCTATATACGACACGAATATCCAATCAAAAGCTCAGAATGTCCCCCTAGTAGCTTTCTCAGCCACTTTCAAATATAAAGCTGTTATATCTTTCTTTCAATACAAACGTCATAGAGGTAGTTGAGTCTTTAGTCTGCTCGAAATTTCATATTTTTTTAGACCCAATTACAGCCCAGTTACTAAAATTTATAAATTATAATTGAGTTCTATGGTATCGATATAGTAATTTATGATTTTTTTGGTTATTTCAAATATATATATATAAAACCTAAAAAAATTATTTTGTTTCATATCCTCCACATGCAAAATTCTTAAAGGCTTTGCAACCTATGTCAAGCAGCGACTGAGTACAAAGGTCATAACTAGAAGAGATAATTGTTTGTTTTACTTCTTTGTCTACATACATATATAATGTATAATAATTGAAATGTGACTGTGTTTTACAAAATACTAGTCGACTAAAACACAGCCAAGACAGGTTACTTTGTAAAGCACACTTCTTCATGATAAAATGTTAAATCACTTCTCTTGTAAAATATTTTTAATCTCCAAATATAACTTTATATAAATAGTGGTATTTTCAGCTAAAAAAGAAGAATGAAACATTGCATTTTATTTGACAGTCTTGTTTTTTTGTATGTGTTCAACTTACTGAACTAAAAGAGTGTGGATAAAGCTGTAAGTTAGTTTTTGCTTATTCTGTATTTAAATATGCCTAACTAATAAAGTATTGAGTAATTATACATTGATGTTGAATAGTTGTGAACTTGTTTATAATGACAGGTCAACATTATAGTTGTCACAGTCAACAAACATGCTAACAGTAAGAAGTCCTGTTTATTAAGCAGTAAATGTTGTATTATGTTTTTTCTACATAAAGTACGGTGGACTACTATATACTTGTACTTTATGCACAAAATACTTCTCATTCTTCAGGTCTATGAACCTCGTTTCACAGCAGAACTACTGGCAACCCTCCTGAATATACCCCCAAACAAGACGTTGCTAAGGAGACACTTGATCACACACTTTCGACAAGTAGTTGGTTTAGAGTTGATGCAGAAAAAGCGAGAAGCTGAGGGACAGGCAGGCTATGTACCATTAACCCCCAGTGCTAAAGTCAAGGTCAGTAGACAAGTTTCATCATGGAACATTTCTTTGAATACTAAAGATTCATGGGTAAACGTGATTTTTTCTTTATCTTCAGTGCAAGAATTAAATTCATTGTATTAGTAGACCAAATTTCATGTAAATTCTCTTTAAAACATGTAATTATTTATCCTGATTTTAAAGTCTCCATGTATATTTGTAAAACCTACCATATACAAACCTTCCAGAAAAACGTGGATAAAAATAATGCTGTTTTTAACAATATGAAGGATATGTCAGCAGAAACTATAATTTTTGTTTACCACTAATATTACTGTGTAAGAAAAGAGTTTGCTTGATTCAGGCACACTTCTCGTTATTTGTGGTTTGTATTATCACTTAGTGATGTTGTGCTATATATTACATTTGTATTAATTCACTATATTTGAGATATGATTTACACTAATGACATTTGTGAACCTTTTGATTTTTTTTCATGCACTTACATGAAGTTTAAAATATTAGTATCTTGGTAGTTTCATGATTAATCTCAAACATTTTAGTTGTTTGTTTTGCACTCAAGAGTAAATACTTGAGGAATATGTTGGAAAACAACATTTTACTACTAGTTATGATTGGATAGTAGTTACCTGGCAGTAACGTTTAATTTGTGAGAATTCATATCCAATAGATATTTTTATTATAAAAAAATGTCGTATTTTACAGTTGTTTTGAATTTATAGTTATATATGTAAAAAAAATTGTATGCAAGGTCTAATGACACTTTATCCCTTGTTTTTTTATGTATATATAAAGGTCAGGTGTAAGTAATTTTGCAGTATGTAACTTTTTCTGCAGCCATAATACAGTTAACATAATATTTAAATGTTGTCAGATAGTTCTGCTGTACTGTTTGCTATAAACTTCATTAGATCAATTGTTATGTTAACTATACCATTTTTGTTTTTATCTTGTTTAAATAAGTTACAGCAGTTTCTCTAATTACTTCAGGCTGTTCGAAGAGGTCATTTCACACTGAAGAAGAAACGAAAAAATAATGAGGTGGTTTTTGAAGATTATGTTTGTCCCATGGATATACCTGAAAAACCACCTAAGTCATTAGATAATGAGTCTGGTCATAGGAATGGTGACTCCACTAGTCAGCAGGAACACAAGGTGAAGAGTAGTTAAATACATTTTATAAATCATGTGTTGTGTTTTTCTGTAATAGTTCAATACTCTTGACATTGGTGCTCAATGATTTATTTATGTGTAGTTTTCTGCTGCTGTAACATTAGAAGTTCTTGATTATTTTGTGTGTAGACTTCTTCTCCATACATTTTTGTACACTAGTTATGTATAATGTCCTGCTGTAACAATTTTAGTAGTATTTGGTTTATTTTGTGTAGTGATTGGTCTCTTAACATTATTCCACATATTTATGCCCACAGTGACTCAGTAGTAAGCTTGAGAGCTCATAATGCTAGAATTTGTGGTTTGATCCCTATGGTGGGCACACCACAAATAAGTCATTATACAGCTTTGTGCTGAAAACAATTATACTACAAAGGTATACTCATCTGTAGTGTTCTGCTGTAGTGATTTGGAAAAGCACTATAATTTGTTGTGTAGGACAGGCCCCCTGTACAGCATCCTGCTGTAATAAACAGTCAGTGCTAAAGGTAATATTTAATTCCTGATGGACCCTTTTGAAAATGTTGTTATAAACTTGCACCAAGTTGCTTATAGGTTCATCACTTTGTTGGTTACAGGGTCCTTAATAATTTATGGATCACAAAAAAAAAAGATAAAAATACTAGCAATATTGCAATTCATCTCTAATTACTGCTAAAATCTCCTATGTATTTTAGGTTAAAGATGAGTGATTCCATCCAGTTTTATTGGTCAGTTCTTTACACTTAGTGTTTTAACAGACAAAACAAAAGAGTGCAATATTTGGATCTCGCTGATGGTGAATGATACAAAAATAAGTCAGTAATTTAAGAGTTAAACTTTATGTTTATTCTAATAGTAAATAGTTTCTTTGTGTCATGGCCACCCAGTTACCTTAAATAAAATATTGTATAAACTATTATGTAAACAACTGCTAACTTATTCATTTATCAAGTTGTACTTTTCTGCTTTCTATGTACAATTTCATATTAAGATGTTGTTCATACAGTACTAAAAGATCTTAGGGGTAATTGACAGTAGATGTCAAATGTTCTTCTTATTGTGAGACAGGATCAGAAGACTGCCCATGAAATTGGTGCTGTATCTAAAGATATATCTTCCTTAACAGTAAGTAAGCTTATAATCCAAACTCCAGTAGTGTTTATTATCACAATATTTGTGAAGTAATTAAAAAATATCATATCATATAATTTTTTTTCTAATTTTTCACAAATGCTACCAGGGTTGGAAGTTTAGCAAATTAACAAATTGCTAGCCATCATTTTAGTTGCTATTGTTATACCACTGGAAATTGAAACAATATTTGCTAGTATTTCATTTGTAAGGCATAACTACATGTTTAAATTTATTTGTAAAAACTTAAAAAGGAGAACACCATTTTTACAAGAAATTATAGGTATTCTTATTGAAAATATAAATATCATTAACTTTTTACAGCAGCTAGTTTTGTTAGAAGGTTTAGCATTCATCAGTTAAGTTTATTTTGGTGAAAACTGCAGTGATATAATGAAACTAACATGATAAGGAATAAATATATAATCCAAGTATTTAACAGGGATGTCAAGATAATGTTAAGTTACTTCATTTGAACCAATGCATGATGATGAAGTGTGTGTGAGATTTGGAAAAACTTTGAGATTTGTTGGTGAACATGTACAAGAAGTTTTGCAGCATTGATGAATAATTTTAGTTCCAACCAAAAATTCACATGATGATACAAACAAATAAACAACTGAAAGTGTTTTTAAATTATGTAAGAAAAACATACAATAATGGAATGATAAGTCACAAGTTTTTTTTAATTTTTGTATTAAAGGAGAAAAATCCACCTAAATTACAAAAACATATTCTTAACATTTTAATACTTTAAAAGTCATGGTTAAACTGCATGGTATTGAACAAAATATTCCTTTGACAACAACAAAAGATAAATCTGAAATGCTGTTCTCACACACTTTTAAATTTGAACCACAATGGATATATTAAGAGGAATATAGAAAAACAATCTTCAATTAACTTCATTTTTAAGCCTTTTGGTTTTCAATACTTTGCCAGCTTTTGGCAATTAAACTGTGACTTTTAAAATTCATATTAGTCAATATTATTCAAAATCATTATTTGGTTAAGAAAGGTACCAGGTATGCATCTTTTTTTTAGTTATTTGTAAAAAAAATTATTTTGGCTTGAATAGCATACATATAATTTAGAAAATCATCTCTCCTTGTATCAGTTTCTTTCATGTGTTGAAGACCATTTGTATTTTGACTTCAAGTAATGATTTGTGTTTTGACAATATAATTAGCAGTGTAGAGTCATCTTTTTCTCATAGGTGTCAGGGCAAGTAGAATGTGTTGAATCAAAAAAGTATTACTAACTATTGTTTCAGCCTTGCTTATTTGAAAAAAGGAGAGACTGTTACATAGATGTGGGTTTGTCACAAAATAAACATCTTTGAAATGTTTCTCAAAGCCTAATAAGCACTGTTTTAAGGGCTATAATATTAATGAAATTATGTTTTAGGAAAAAAACATGAAATTTGAACATAGTACTTCATTTTTAGGTGTAAAGTGGAAACAAAGATCATTTGGAAAAGTTTGCTAGTGGATAAGAAAATAAAAAATTCTATCTGGCTAGTCTAAACATGCTGCTTTTTCAGCTTTATGTGGTAGTAATATGACATCACAATAAGGCTAATGATAATTCAAATTACAACCAATGTCACGATTTGTTTTTTAGTAACTAGATACTAATTACTAACTAGTATTTGGTTAGTAAAAAAAGTTACTAATTAAGTGATTGTATAGGCTAGTATTCATGACAATGACCAATATCTGATCACTATAACCTTACTGTAAGTAATCAAATTACAACATTCATTACTGGCCTAATGCTAATACCAAGACAGCCAAACAAGCTTTAGTTTTGAGCAAAATGTCTCATCAGCAGCTTTGTACAACATACAGGCTGTACTTGAAATGTGGTTATGTGTATACTTCTTACTGGAAACCAGTATTGGGCCAGTAAGTAATGATGCAACTTTAATTATCATCACACACACACATTAGTATTAACTGTCACATTTTTCCAACTGAGGGATTCCATGTCCTACAATTTCTTGCCTTCTTAATGCTAGATTTCCACAGTAGGTGAGCTAAGAAGTGAACTATGTCTTAAGATTATAATAGTGAGCTGTCTAGCTAGGCATCATCAGATACCAAAAATTGCTTGTTTTTAAATATAATTTAAACTTGTGATTTTATCACATTTTGATTCTTAGTTCATTTTTGCTTACTTTTTAGTGGTAACAAAAGGGAATCCTCAATAGTTGTGGCTATAATTAGATCTCAAATAGATGTTGGAAAAAACATCTTGGAGCCATCCTATGAGCCACAATGCTGCAGCTAAAAATTAATCATATCTTAAGGTTTTATGCAGTACAACATTAATATAACTTCCAGTTAAAACCTCTGCTGTGAAAGTACGTACATACCTATCTGCAATTTAAAAAAAATATTTGGGTGCTTATGCATTTATTTTTGTCTCCTCTAGAACTTGTACTTCAGTGTGAAAGTCCACAGTTTTTTTGTTTCTGCTTTTTTCTGTACATGACTACTGTGATGTTTTGCTTCTATGAAATTATAAAAAGAACTATTTCTTGCACTTGTGCATGAAAATAAGAACCAAACAGAATGGATATATTTACTTCTTAATTATATGTTGGTTTACAGTTATTGTATTTTCATACGGTACTGATGTGAAATACTTGATAATATTAATTCCATGCCTTCTTTTCAGAGTATGCTGAAAAATGAAAACCTGATTGCATCTATGACAACCACAAATGTATGAAAGAAATTATAACAGTCCTGCTGAGAAGAACTTCACAGAAAGCTCCATAGGTTTTAGTTTTGTTTTACATAAATCATTAATGTGAGAGATACGAGTATTAGCAGTGAATGGTTGGCGATGTATAATGGTGTGTGGTTACCGTTTGGTCAAACTTCATTGCACTGTTGGAGGAAACACAGGGACTGGTGTTAGGTTTACTTTGATTATTTATAACAGTACTATCAATATGCTAGCACAGTGATCTCAAATAATTACTAATGACCAGATTCTGATGTATGGATAAAAGAAACTTGCTCTCTTCTATTCTAGATTTTCAAATTCACATGTGATAACAGCAGCTTTTGAAGTTATTAAATTGGTTTTCTTAAATTCCAAGGAACGTAAATAGTGATAACTACCCAAGTAACTGGAATTTCTAGTTAGCTTTCTCAATAAATAGGGGAGATGACTGTTATTCTATGTAAGATCTCATAATCAGTTACATTCAAAGAAAATTAATATTCAGTTGATGATGATAGTTTCTGCAATATTCATAATTATCTGTTTTGAATTTTACATAAAGGTAAAGTGCAATAAACCTGGAAGTAGCTATAGACCTCATGATGTGATTCATGACAAAGAGCAATCTTCAAGCAGGCTTGTTTCAAATTATGGAAACATAATAGCAAATATTACCAGGATTACTAAAAGCACGCATATTTAAAGGTACGAGTAGCTATATTAATGATGAAAGAACATCTGAAAAATACTAAAAAAATTTTTTAAAAATGACGTTCTGCTAAATCAAGAGACTTGGCTGTATAGTAGGCTTAAGGCTAATTTTTTTGCCTTCATCATTCAAACAAATCAAGCCTTCATAAAAGTGCCTTAAATCTTGGACGTTTCAACAACATATCTATAATATCAGAAGAATTAAAGTTATGAATCCTTTTAATGCAGGAAGTAGAAGGCTACCTGGTACTGAAATGTTTCAACTTTTAAAACCTCCAGCTTTGTTACAAAATAAGTATTTTACAATTTAAACAAATGTTTGTGAATTAGTGGTTGGTACCGGTCATCCAGATCAAAATGTTTAAGACAATTCAAGATGGAACCATGTTCCGAAACTACATGGAAAATAACTATATGTAACCAGAGTCCTGCAGTGTATTTGAAGGATTAACTGGTCAAATTCAAATACTAAGAAAGAATTATGGAATTTTAGGGCTACTGTTAACCCAAAGTACTGAATAAGAAATTGAAAAAAGTATAGTGTAAGTGTCACATCTTTAATTTTTATTTTAACCTATTGTAGCATAAATACCACAACTTTCTAGTTATTTGCATTCTTTAAAGCAGTATTTGGAAAGTGTAAGTATTGTTAAGCAGTGATGTTCAAGCTTGGTATTATTTTAAATGTGAAGTTATCAAAATGTATTAAGGCAAAAAAATTTTTTTTCTTATGCAAATTATTGAGATTGAAATGGAAACATCCTTTTTAAGGCTTTAGGATCTATGTTTTCAGTAATGATATTCTTATTGACAGCTATGGATTTAATCCATGTTAAGTATTAGTTACAAGTGTCTTAGATTTTATAAGAAAATAACACTGGTTTTGACAATGCAGCTATAATTAGTTGATCTAATGAGTTATTGTTTTAGTTGAAAAACAGAAAATTACTTTTTTTTTTAACATTTTACAAAGTCTTTGACAAAAACTATTTTTATAATTGATGTGGATAGGTATTACAAAACATGATTTTTTTTTATAGAATTTAAAATTTTCTGCCTGATTCTATCAAATAACTCCAGAATACTACAGTTATTTTTATATTTAAATGCCAAAAACTCGAGAATTACTCAGGATTGCCAAATGAAGAAGAATCAATGAAAAATATATCTAATCGTAATATTTTTTATCAACATGTGGAAATAGGGGTAAGGTGGTATGTTATCTCCACTGTTAAAACAGTTACAATTTGACCATGGAAAATAAATTGGTATATTTCTTTAGAGTAAGAAGCATAAGATGGCCTAGTAGAGATAAGGTTATTTGTTCTCATACTTTACAGGTTTTTACAAACAGAAACAAAGTAATTTTATACCCAAAATTAGGATTATTGAGTATGATCATGATTAATAAAGTTGGATTTCTTAGAAACAAAATAAAAAATCTTGTATGTATATGTGTGTGTCCTTTTTTTTTTTCACCCATCTCCCCAAAATTTAGTTCACATTTATAAAAAAATTCCACTTATATCCTTAGTGTATTTTGTTTTATGATTCTTCAGTATTCTGTTGCTTAATACTGTCACATCTATGCACCCATGTATATAACAAACAGCTAGAGGCAAGAAGGAAAAGGCACAATCTGAATAATTATTTGAAATTTAAGATTGTTGCTATACATTTTAAAATTGGTGAACCAGTCAAGTTACCAAGAACACACATCTACAAATCCTGACATATGTATAAACAGGCTGTGACACTGAATTTAAGTACTCCATGTGAAATACAGCAACGTGTTAATTGGTTTTGTAGCTTAATGACTGCTGAAAATGAACCATTAAAATGCTCTTCATGGGTTGCACAAGAAGATGGAAAAACAAAATGGGGCTTTCAGGGATCTGAATTACTGAATGTAAACTCCACCAACATTAAATAACTAAGGTATTATATCTTTATAAAAAATGCAGTAACAGGTGTAAAAGAAATCCTAGTAATAACACATATCATGAAATACAAAAAAAAGTTATATTTCTCCCCCCCCCCTCTTATTATTTTTTTTACTGGATATGTTGCATTGAGCATAGTGGATATTCTAGCAAGCAATCAGCATAAGTGTTGACATCCAGCCCTGCTGAACTGAATTTACACTTTTCTGCCATACTTTGACCAACACCCAAGCTACCTAAAGAAAAAAACAAACAAAATACTATGAAACAAGCCATAAACAAAAAATTCCAAAGCCGTAAATAACCAAGTGTTATTAAATAAGGCCCTAACAAATTCTTTGTTTGGTTAAACTTTTCCAATATTTAGTTTAATAACAAGAGATAAAATCTTGTATATTTCTCTCAAATACCGTTCTTTGACGGGAACTAAAAACTAGACTAGGGTGTAATCAAAACCAATTAACATTTACTGAACATATTTCATCGTCACTTAGGCGCATATCAATGTGAAATATACATCAAGACATTGCCAAGCCAATAAAGCAAAGATTCACATTCGTGTTGTTACCAAGACTCCTCTCATATTGCTGCATGTGTTTATTAATGTTGTATGTCTGATGTTTTTACAAACACTTGCTTTTCTTTCTATTTTGACGTTTTCTCAGTTTATTGCTGCAATGCCACCTAAAAAATAACTTTTCAAAGAACTGGAAACCTTGAGAGTTAATAAAACCTGTATGTTTCAAAGTGATGTTCAGCTTGAACGTTTTCTTATACGATTACGTACAGCCACGTTTAAATGATATCTTAAAAAACAATAATGTTCTGAATAATTATTTGTTGTCAAGTTTGCTGTTTTATGTATCAGTCATTATTATGTGTGATGATTAGCAGTAAACTTATGACTCGGGTTTTTTAATGAATTTTATTCGATTTAGACTTAAAAATAATAACAAAGACAAAATAATATTCATAACATACATTACACTACTGTATTTATAGCCCTGATTGTCCCCAAAATATTTATTAATAGGGCCCAAAATGTTACTCTAAATATCTGGCCAAGATCAATATAATTAGGTATGGGCTGAAGGGCTGTCTTTAATGGCAAATATTTAACTATTTTTTGTGTGACAGTTAGACTTATAGCTTTCATTCTACTATATTACTGCTGTATGGATTTGCATTTCTCTTTCTGTTTTTATTAACTTTTATGCAACAGCTCTTGAAGAACATAGACTAAAATTATTAAATATTTTTGAATTATCTTGAAGGTGGAATCTGGAAAATTCTGAAACATCAATGTTCTTTATTTTATCAAAAATTTTATGATTTTACGTT
Source organism: Limulus polyphemus (assembly GCF_000517525.1). Taxonomy (NCBI): domain Eukaryota; kingdom Metazoa; phylum Arthropoda; class Merostomata; order Xiphosura; family Limulidae; genus Limulus; species Limulus polyphemus. Next base: position 91,782 of record NW_013668704.1, read on the forward strand.
TCTACTAAATGAGCTTATTTTACACTAACAATAGACAAGTGACACCTATTTGCTTGCAGACATAGTTAAGCTACATAGTTCAAAGCCTATTACTGATAAGTGTTGTGAAGTCAGTATATTGTTCATTTTACTAGTCACATTTCTCTAGAGATCATTTTTTGCCAGAATGAGATAAACACATTCTTACAGCTTGTCATCAATAAAAATGGGAGATGTCACAGCAATGGGATTAGACTTTCAAGGACTTCTCACAGACTTCCTGATAAAACCCATTGATTTTCAGGGATTTTAAACACTGAAAAAAATTTGTTTACAAAATTCACTTATTTTCCAGGATTTTCATATGTACAAGCCCTGGTTCTCTAATAAGGAATATTAAAGTCAATGATGTGAATTATTTATGTGTGCAAGGTTAAGTCACACTTGTTTGGACTGATCAAAGACTTGTGAGCAGACAGTAATATTTCATAACTCACACTTTCAAACAAACAAACAAAAATAATTCTATTCTTTTCATATTTAAAAATAAATACAAAGTTAGATTCTGTAGAAAAAAAAAACTTGTTAATAAACAAACAACCCAAAACATAACAGGTTTTACACTGTGTAGTAATCCTATTAATTATTTTAAGAATATGATTAAAATACTCTCCTTTTGTAAAGTCAAATCTCTTTGAATCATTCCTTTTTTTCTGTGATCCATAGTGACTTTCATAAGAATAGATGAAAAGCTGCATTTTCTAATCACTTAAGACTGTTTCAAAAGTACTTAGGTATGTATAGAACATGTTTAAGTAGTTCAAAAAATTTAACTTTCATGAACAGGCATTTTGTACTTCAAGGAACCAGGGAAATATGACAAAAAATTTTATATTTGATTGATTAGCTGTATATTTTATTGAAGAAATGCTCTATAAAATCATATATTATTAGATTCAGTGTGAAAAACCCTTATGAAAGTGCACTCGTATGGTCCCTTTGAATAGAAATAGCAGGCACACCAAGTATGGTATGCAATGGATTAAATAGGAACTGTCATTCATTCCATTACCAAAGGGAACAAAAAATTCAAGTCAATGTCTATCTTATTTAATATAAGCTAACATTGATAAAAAAAAAATAAATGTAGAAAAAAATTAATATCAAAGTTATTTTTTTAAATTAAAACAATACGTATGAGCATACCTATCTAGGGCCAAGTATACAACACATTGTTGCAATGATTCTTCCACAAAACCTGAGACCAAGCATATTCAAATCAAGGTGTCTAACTACTTCTACAGCCAAATATAGAAGAGTGGGGGGGGATTTTACTTCCTCAGGAGTAATATACTCTAACCCATCATACTTTTTCCAATTTTAAGGCTTAACACACAATGTCTAAGGTATTTTGACCACCCCAAGTACATCTTATTAACTAATTCCTAAAACACTATATAGTACCATGTTGTATCATTTATTAATAATAATTAATGCATATTTACTACTTTCCTCTCAGAGATTTGAAGCATTAAACTGAGTGACAAAGCTCCATGGTACAATTGGCTTTATGTAATTTTCTTTTTATTCTCAGTTATAAAAACAAAACTGCAAAGAAGATACATTGAATTTACGTTACAGGTATTAATATTTGATTATTAACTAAAGGTTACTACTTTTTGTTTCACCTTATTTGAAAATTTTATGTCTCAAACAAGTGCGTGTACATGAATTGACTACAAGTAACTATTTATTTTCTTACCAAAACTGATGTTCACTATGAAATAATGTACCAATTAAGTAGATATTTCACCAACACTATTTCTAAAATAAAATATTAATTTCTTATTAAGAAAGAGCTTTCAAAATTTTAGGAACCAAGTTTTACAGCTAACTATGTTGAACTTACATTTTTTTGTAATAAAACATCAACTATTTGTTTTTAACAATCAAAGAGACCAAAGTCTCACATGAAACTTGCATATATTTTTATACTTTCTGCAAACCTTGACATTTGTATCTTGAGAAGGGGCTGTATCTAATATGCAGTATTTTAACAAAAACTACATTATTAATATCTTAAAACTTTAAGTTGTACATTCTACAAGAAATATCCATAAAGTGAAAATTATTACTTTAGTACAAAAAATATTCTGTAAAAAAGTACAAAAACAACTGAAAAAGAAAACTAAGTAAAAAAAATGTTAGTTTTACTTTAGTCTTGATATAAAAAAAACACAAATATCTACATTCAAATAACAGTAAATTTCACAAGCAAATAATTTTTCTCATATATTATTATAAAAATTTTAAATTGGACATTACAGTCTTATCAAGTTTACTTTCTCAACTAATTCATTAACAAGAATATTTCTCTTTTAAATATTCACCAAACAATGTTAGTTTTTTGGTTTTGTCCACTTTTTATAATCATGAAATATTTGCATTCTAGTTATTTAATTAATATAGGTATAACCAACAAAATGAATGACATCCACACAATTTCGTCCTTGGTCAGAGTAAATTTCACTTTTTAATTACATAAAATGCAAAAATATTTATGTTACAGAAGGGCTATATCTATTTTGTCAGTTCTCTAGTTTCAGTATTACTAGTTATTTCACAAACAATAACAAAAAATAACTTTGGTCTTCTGATACTATAAAAATAGTTAGAATGATATTTGAGAACTAAAATTAAGTAAAACTTTTATGAAAATTAAAAGATTCTTTTGTCCCCTTTTTTATGATTAAAGATTTTGACGTATTACTTCAGTAGAAATAAATATAGGTAGAGCCTACGCATAAAAGTTGGTTGACATAATGTCTCCACACAGTGTAAGCTTGGATGGTAGTCTTCTACAGTGCAGTCATACCCTGTGTAGGAGTATCAGTAGGGGTGGGAGGCCTGTCCTCTGTAGGGGTGGGACTATCGCTGAATGGCTGCTCATGGGGTGGAACCTGCTCATTTGCAATTAAAGGGTGTGATTCAGCTTCTTCTGAGGATTCAAGGGAGAAAAAAAGAGACAAAAATGAGTAATCAGACACACAATATTCAAAGTGTAGAAGATTGAAAAGTTCATCACATGATCTTTGAAAACACCCCAACAAACAGCCACTCAGAGTAAGAAAACTAAAGGTCAGTCAAACTAGTTCCAAAATCTGTAGAGTACTCAATAAAAAAAGAAAAATACACATGTAAAATGTTACTTATATTAACTTATGTTATCCAAAACTCCAAGTGCTTTATCAAGTTGATTATGAAATATGGTACAAAAGATTTTCAACAAGAATTATAGTTTTGATGTTGTTTGAAAACATTCATTATACATGCTCATTAAATCATGTTTAAAATTTTTTTTGTTTTTGTTTTCAAGAAAATGAGTTAGAAATAGCTGTCAGAGAAATTTTCAAATAAATATTTTTAAGAGCTGGTCTTGATACTAATCAAAAGAATGAATGTAGATATTAAAAAAAATATATTGGAAATGGTAGTTGATAAGCAGTCATTTCTTAATTATGATATTGTATACATGTAATGAAAATAAGAGAACAGTATAAAAATTACCATCTTCAAATATAAAAACACTGAAGATCTTCTAAAACCTTTTCTCTGTTGAGAGCAAAACAAAATGAGAGGACTGGTCATTAGTATTCTGTCACAAAATTTGACCATGCTCAATTGCTAAGTTGATAATATTATTGGTCAGGAACATTAAGAACTGACAAGGAAGAAAATCAATTGTAAACACTATTCTTTTACTATATTTCTTATAAACAGAAGTAAGCCTTGGTGGTTCAGTCATACTTTGAATCAAGCCAATGACTCGTTCCTGAAATATTTTGCCTATAATATGTTATAGACCTTCACCACTGAAAAAAAAAAGTACTTCTATAAAGCTTTCCAAATTTCTTGAGTTACACATTTATAAAAAGTAAGGGTCAATGATGAAGTTTTTAAAAGCTAAAACCACACTACAGAAGTGTTCACTTTTCCGTTAGAGAAAGAACAAAGAACTCGATAATAATAATCATAAGTTAGTTCTGTCATTCATCTTCTTATAAGTTCATCTACCTCATTTGTCTTCAGTGATAATGGGTTCCCTTTCACCACTTGTATTTACTAATAAAGAGTTCAAGTTCATTGTTTCTTATTCTTCATTAATGCCAATTTCTCTTCACCAATAATGGATTTAGCCTCAGTAGTGTTGCTCTCAATCTCAACATTTCTCTTCAGAAAGAACAGATTAATCTTTAAAATTCGACTTCAGAAGTAACTTTAAATCCCATCATTTCTCTTCAGCAGAAATGGGTCAACCTTAACAATATGTTTCACTAACAATGGGTTCTGCCTTAACATTCTTCTTTAACAGCAATAGAATTCATGTTCATGTTGATTCATAAAAATGTTACACTGCTGACATTAACCAAGAAGTTGTTAATAATAAAAACTGGTAAAGAATACCTGATAAGAAAAAGAAACATACACAAATACATTCTGTAGAGGAAAAAAAAAAAACTAAAAAGGTGAAGGAATTGGATGTGAAGGCATTCCCGATTCAGTCCCTGCACTTAGGAATAACAATAAAAATGTGATTACTGGTTAATAAAAATTCAAGTCTTTATCTAAGTTACTCAGTGTTACTGTCTCATGTCTGGTTTCTTGAAAAATATTTACATAAGCATTGTTACACTTCAAATCAGTATGGTTTTTTTCACAGAAAACTTCTCATAAAATTCAAAATTTGTTCAATATATCTTTTATGATACTGGTTCTGTTTAAAAGCAGTGTATATGCACAATGGTGAATTAATGTATACATAAAGACGAATAGTCTGTTTGATCATCTTATTACATCAAACCTTGTGATCAAAAACTTAAAGAAATTCATTATAGCTAAACAAGGATGTAAACAATGTATATAAAATTTTACTCTCATGAGTTCTTTGTGACACAAAGTGTTTTCTTTTTTTTCATTTACAAACACGACTGTTTTCAAACACCAAGTTCCATATGAAAACACTAGACATTAAAGCCAACATATCATTTATTGTATTCTAACATGTACAAGTACATAATACATTAAAAGAACAAACCACATGTGAGTAAGGGTTTATTCCTGAGAAATAACAACAAAAAATAACTAAAAGTAATACATCATATGTACTTTAAATATTTCAACATACTTAAAAAATGTAATCATGTCGTTCATAACCATGTATGTTCAGGACAGAATTTGACAAAAAAAAAACATTTTTCAAGCTGTAACAATCCAAAACTTAACATATTATTATGCTAAAACTAAATATTTTCAAATATTTTGTGAGACACTTTCATATTGTTATCATTTTAACACCTGGATGTGGAATAATAACCTACAAAAAATTGCATTGTGTAACCACTCAAAAGTAAATAATTGTAAGAAAATAATAATAAAATTTCACAAAGGAACAGAAAAGTATAGGTCCTACAGATCTAAGCACATTCACAAAATGACGACTCTCACTTTAGAGGCTGCTTAACCTGAGTTTTATTATACAAACACTTGTACTTCTCTCACAGTTGAAAAAGCATTACCTATATTGCTAGTATTTGTTATTAACATAAAAAGTTCTTGAACTATTTTATTACCACAATAACATTCTAAGAAAACAGAAATATCCATATAAATCTTATTAAAATCAGCTCAACAAATTGAAGAATATTTTGCAATATTTGATTATAGAATATTTATTTATTTGTTTTTAAAAACAAAACTTAAAGAATACCTACTACAACTTTAACTTATGTTATATTGTAATCCAAACAATATATATACAAAGAAACTATAAAAGAGGATTATTTCTTAATACTTTGCTTGATTTAAACAGGATTTAAATTGAAAGATGTAATATCAAACCTTAGTATTTCACAAGAACTGAAACAATATAAAGCAATTTATATTTCAAAGGTTTTATTTTAACTGCTTGAACTTAATTTGACTGCATGGAATAAGATTGCAATTAGACTTACTGTATTTTTATAGAAGAAGACGTATTCTTGTTGAAAAAATAAAAAAAGAAGCAACAAATGTTGCCCAAAGTAATGTTCTATCTTCATTCTGCTCTTACACCATATGACAGAACAATTTTCCACTAGAAAACCTCCCATATCAAAGATAAATGTAACTCATTAAAGACACATTCACAGACACGTACAATATTAAGGAAGGTATGCATGCAATACAGTCAAGTGTCCAACAAAAATATTATTCTCATAAACTGAATTTCTACACAATATGGAATGAGATCTGATATACAAACTGCTTATCAAAACAGACAATTATAACAACCCTGTGGAACTGAAACCATAACCAAAAATCAATGTATGCCTTTTCACTGTATCTTTACATTCAACTACATTTCACCTAGTTTTCAACATGGTTACAGATGCCACAGCGCAAATAAGCAACTTTTTATTGAAGCATTAATATAATTATTACAAATTATGTATGCCAGTGTTAGAATTTGGTCCAGGACATCCTTTCACAAATTGGGCAGCATTAAGCTGCTTTGTTATAATAAACCTGAAAACTTCAAATTGCAGAAGAGATACCATTTCAGGAGTTTTTTTACTGATATGATTTAAATCTGCTTCATTTTTCACTTGGCTTAAAATATGAGTTTATCTTACTTAATACACAAGGATATATTAATAAAACAACCCAGACACTCCTATAGATTCTTCAATAAGTCTGTTTATACTTTATTGAACAATCAAAATGCAAACGCTTAGTCTGCAATTTTGTAATTTCAATCCAAGTAAGAGAAGGACAATTTAGATTACATGTCTTCAATAATGCCCTGATAATATGCACCCATCATTTTAACAATCATTAGCAGTCTCATGACACTTCTTCAACATAACAAGTAGTTTTAGTTTGGAAAAGTCCACCAATACTAACATAAACATTACTTAAAACAGTCAGAGGTAGTGATTTGACAGATATTGCTCAAGTAGAACACAAAAGTAATTAACTTTGGAGTTCATTAAAATGACATGGAAGATTGCACAGTTTTTTTTACATAAATTCAAAACCTATATTTAAGTGTTGTGTTTCAGGTTAACAACACTCCTGTTACAAGGAAAATACTGCTATAAGCATAAACTTAGCACCTAAAGCTGTCTTTATGAAACAGTATCCTAAAATGTTACAATGTCAACTGAAGTTGAACAGAAATGCTTATTGATAATGATCATAATAAATGATTATTCATAAAACTGTTGCAACTAATATAAACTAAGAACTAAAAACACTGAAACCAAAGACTGACAATCTTAAGAACATTTTCACTCATGATGAAATTAACTTACACAACTGGTTAATCTTAAGTGCACCACCATATCCAAACTTCTACAAATCTACTCTACCAGTAAAAAAAACAGTATTGTATATTCTACTCATCAAACCTACCGGATCTTTACAAAGTATATCCAACACTACCCTTTTTTTTTTTTTTTTTACAATCAGTGCTAACATATTACAAATAAATCCATGATCCAAATAGAAAATACACTTCAATAACCACAGTATTTTATGATACCACCATAATAACAATGATACTGAGTAACAAGTTTATCAGGGAAGCATGAGAGCTTATACAATATGGGACTGCAGGCTTTTCTATACAAGCAGTCTTATGTACATTTCATGTTTGACATTGTGAAAAATGCGGGGAGAAATATATGTGCTTATAACTCATCTTAACACTACAGAATCTGAAATAAAGGTTGATACTTCTCAAATATAGACAAAACTCTACATTTGCTTTTTGGTAACTTACTATATAATATTACTACATGTACTTAAAGTTTAAGAACAATATTTCTGAAAAATAAAAACTTGAACTCTTGATAAGTTGAAGTACATTCACTGAGCAAGAAACTACATAAAATCCACCTGTAGAAGGATAAAGAGGAAAAAAAACAACAGAAACTTGTGATAAACTTAGTACCATAATAAAAATAATAATAAATGTATACCTTCAGTTTTCATGTTAACATTATATAAAATTGAAGGAGATTAATAATGATTTCTTTCAAAAAGCACGTAACACTTCAGGAAGTCCATACTTTCAATATTTCTTTAATGTGTAAGCATGAGTGGAAAGTATAAAATATCTTCATAGCTAATGAATGAGACAAAGTCTGATTAATGCCATATTTAATACAAGAAACTACCTTCTATACATTAATATCTTTTGTAAGTTTACTGTCATATACAAGTGTTCTGGAAATGGCATATCTGTTTATTGTCTTTTAAATGAGTGGTATATCAATTCAGAAACTTTTTTTTATTTTATTTGTTTTGGATATTTGTCTAAGGAAAGGTAATCTGTGCTAGCCATCCCTAATTTTGAACTGACAGACTAGAGGGAAGGCAGCTAGTCAACAGCACCCATCACCAAATTGTGGACTACTGTAATTGAATAGAGGGATTACTTTAACTCATGTAATGGCCACAGCCATAAAGTGCAGAATGCAATTTTGTGGCATTGTAACACAAACCATGGACATTTGGATTTACAGCCTGGCTTGCAAACTACTAGGCCATACCTGGCCCAAACAGGAACGTAAATGTGTTGTATGGAACTTGTTTTAAAAATATAGGAACCACTACGTATGCTTTAAGAGCAAGGGAATTCAAGGTTTCTCTTCAAAAACAATACAATCTAACACTGTATTTATAAATACATAATAAGTCATCTCTTTAGTACCAATTACTTTACAGTTTGGATATGAACAATACATATCTTACTTAGTTTCAAGTCTAAGTACTATTTCATGGGCTATTTAAATCAAAATTTGTAAAACATTGTTTTGTCCAATTATTAACCTTTTGTCAAAATAATTTTTTTTTAAATCATTTCAAAGGCTACAATAATACGTCAAAATAAAACTGCACTAAACTATAAAATATGTCAGAAAGCTCCAGAGTGAACTTTGCTCCCAGCAAAACAAAATCATCAATAAATATATAATAAGTCAATTTCCAGTTCTAAACTAGTTGCTACTCCACAAAATTACCAAATTCTAAACTATGTAATGAAAACAAAACAAATTTAAATTTCTGGCTGTAAATGTGTTCAGTGTCACAACAAACTACTGATTACCACACATACAACAAGTTATCTAACAGCAAGAAGCATAACAAATACTTAGTCTAAACTAACCCTACAGACTAAAACAAATCAACTAAAAAATCAAAACTTTTAACAAGTACCTGTTTATTTCTCTAAATTTTACAATATACTAAAAACTTTTTTTTTAAAGTTTGAAATAAAAATATTGTCATATCGTAACTCAAATAAAACCCTAATTATATTGATATCCCCTTGTTCTTCTAATTAAGTTATATGTAATCTACTCTACTTTTTCATACATCTGTATCTTTCTGCTCTATTTCTATGGTGAATAGGACTGGTTTATAAATCACTAACATTATCAACATTCCAATATCAAGTTTAAAATCTTAAAAAAATGTCTTGTACAATAAAAATAGTTCCTTTGGTGAAACATTAGTTATTCAACTGAAATGATGGAAATGAGTGGTTAAATGTGAGTAAACAGTTAAACTTTTTTTTTTCTGCCACTTCCGTTAAGAGAAGTTACACTGCTACCTTTCTGAGTAGGTGATGCAATTGAGCGTGCTTGACTGGAGTTCGGGTTTGGAGTGATGCGGAACATTTGGATATTCATGTGGTTGCAAATCTGACTGCAGACAATTGTGCAATAATGTAGTAGGTCGGATGTGGAATATACCTAGCATAAAGAAAAAACAATAATTACTCTCAAAGATAAGGAGAAAATTTGAAATAAATAAATTGTCTTTACAAAAAAATCAAACTTATTCCAATTAATCAAGTTATATCATAAATCTGGTGTGTGAAATCTCAAAACATTAAGCATTTTTTTTTTTTTGGAATAAGCATGGTGTAAATATTGTTAGCAATCTAATTGCAAGCTCTATGTTAAAATCTAATTATAAGCTCCACGTTAACAGTTTCAGGAGATTGAGACATTTCAAACTCCCATTATTATTATTATTATTCAGGATAACTGCCTCATGAAATGTATAGACTCCTCTAAAACTACAGTGACTAAAACTATCACTTCAGGATTAACATAGCACTTTTTCATAGTCTATTCACCAGTCAAATTTCTAAAGCTAAACTATAAAAAACATTCAATATTATCAAATTCTGATTTACAAAAACCTGAAACATAAAAGTATTGCATAAATTGTAAAAACACAGACTAGTAACATTTTCAAAAAAAGCTCCATTGTTTTACATTATCAGTACATGGCATCCAGATTATATGTATTAGATTATATGTTACATTATTTTCCAATTTTGAGGATACTAATCATGATTTTCTCAATCTGAAAAAAGCCCAGAAAACAGTCCAAAAACCCTCTGAATTTAAAAACTGGTTTACATGCAATTACTTACCAGACAAAGCCATAGTACAATGTACTCTTTGAAGAAAGTGTTGAAATACTGGTTCAAAAACAGCATACCAGGACCAACTAATACTGAATCAAAATAATCCATTTCGCTCTTACTCATATGAGCAATCTACAGAAGAAAAGCACTTTGTCATTACTATTAAGCATACTTTTATTTAATAGCAATCATTTGAAGATTTAATTGCAAATACAATACGCATTAAAGATCTCCACCAGTCATACGTTTTGAAACACCCAAAGACTTCCAGCCTTGTCAAATCTGAATTTGTCCAGAGCAGTACATTATTCAATGGTTTGTCAATTTAACGATCTTTAAATAAGTTATCATCAAACGTAAAATAGGTATTTAACATGCATCATGACAAAAAAATTTGAACTTTCTCTGCATGGCATTCTCAAATATGTCTGGATTAATATAACTGAGAATGAGTGAAACAACTTAAGAACAGAAATAAAGATATGACACCAGTAATTATCAGAAATCATGGAACTGAAGTCTCATTTTTGTTCATTGAACCAAAATGTGTTTACTTTTTAATACTAAAGTTTTTAAAAATTACCAACAAACAAACTTTTCTATGGGTCAAACTTAAAAATAGACTGATAATAGACCAATTTCTTGAAAACTAAAGGGTAGATTTACATTTTTTCTTTTCTCAAGGGTGGGTGTTAAGGACAGCCTTGAAGGACCAAAGGATCCTCTGTTCCTTGTATGTTACATTACTGTCATGTTGAAAATACTCACCACTAAGCGGTTAGTGACTTTTGCTACTACCATTCCAAATGCCAGGATGTAAAGACAAGGATGGTGTTCATATATACCAGTAGTTGACTTCTGATATATGATAAAGGCTGGAATAACCACAAATCCCATAGGGATGAAAGGGGACAAAACACTTGTGCCCTTTGAGAATGAAAAATAAAGAGTACATTTTAACAAAGTGAACATTTAATTCCTGCCTAATAATTAAAAAATATATATTTAAATTCAATATGAACAGAAATATTTTCTCTTAAAAACTAATTGAACAGTTAAATGTAGCTGTATTTTATAATACTTAAATGTTACAAATTGCCAGCTGACTAATTCTCATACCACACCTTAGGATATTTTTGTTTTTAGTTTGAATTCTATTTACTTAAACTGTTTCAGTAACATTATCTTTTCATTATTTTCTATATTATTTGATCTACATTAATTACAATGTAAGTATTAACTGATGACCTATTCTAGGTTACTGTGATTTTACATTGCTTTATGAACACTTTCTTTTTAATTCTAGCATTACAGCATTGTTCCAATGCTAACATTTTCGTAATCTGAAAATGTATTTCCAATCGATACTCACCTCTTCACACAGAATAGCTATATCCCTTGCACACCTGCCTAAGAGATTTGCATACCACTAGCTTTGAGCTAACTATCACCTAAAATTCATGGGCTAAACGTAAACTGTGCTGGTGCATAATAATGTCATCATGCAATAATGGCCCTCAACCAATAGGACGGTGACAGAACTCTCCTTGTACTTGAAATAACTTCATTCTTAGACGAGGCAAGAAGAAAGTGCACCAGAAGTGGGGAGGTTGGGTGGGTTGGTTGTTTGGTGCTTTATGGTGCAAAGCAACGAGGCTATCTGCGCCAAACAACTGGTAAAAAAAGTGAAAGTAAATTAGAGTAAAATGTAAAAATACAGCTAGTTAAAACCAAAATATGTCCAAAATGTGGATAAAACATTTATATACAATTAAAAACACCAATATTGCGTAAAAAATTAAAAATACAATCTAGTTGGACAGTGTCACCATTGTCAATGACACTGTCCAACGTCAGGGGTAAACTCTTACAAATTACATGTCTAAAATGGTGTCGCCATTCACGGTCGTAACGACGGCACGACAGTAAAATGTGAGCTATTGTGACTTGAGTGTGACAATGGCTACACATCGGTGGGTCAGTATCAGATAAAAGAAAACGATGGGTTAAAAAACTGTGACCAATGCATAGCCTTGCCAGGACTACTTCCTCCTTTCGATCCTTACGGAAGCAAGACAGCCAAAGACCAACAGATGGTTTGATCTGGAAAAGCTTGTTATGATGTTGCTCACCCCAAGTCGACTGCCAACTGGCATAAAGCTGCGCCTTGAAGACAGGACCGTAGTCCATGTATGGGACAGGCACGTCCATGACAGCACCAGAGCAGACGGACTTAGCTGCAGTGTCAGCGAGCTCATTCCCATGAATACAGATGTGGCCAGGGATCCAGAAAAACTGGATGGAAACAGAAGATAGAGAAAAGTGGGCCAGTCGGGGTTGAATATCAACGAGAACAGGGTTAGAACTAACGTTAAGCGATTCCAGAGCCTGTAGAGAGCTAAGAGAATCAGTGTAAATAGTACAATTACTGTACTGCATAGCTTCTACATGATCCGGGCTAAGAAAAATTGCATACAACTCAGCAGTGAACACAGAATATGTAGAGGGGATCCTGCGAGCAACTACCGAGCCACAGCACACCATGACAGATCCTACAGAGTCACTTGATTTTGAACCATCCCTGTAAATAGGAAGAGAAGAATGGCTCGAAAAATGTTCAGCAAAAAAAACAAGGTACTTCCAATTGGGAGTATCCGCCTTCCTCAGATGACTCAAGGAAAGGTCACAGGAAGGGATGGTAATAAGCCATGGTGGAATGGGTTGATCATTGGTGGCAGCAATGTAATCCAATGCCAGACCCAATTCAGCCAGTTGTGCCTGGATACAAAGGCCAAAGGGAGGAATAGCAGACCATCTGTTCCGAAAAAGCATGGCACACCGAGGTAGAAAGACACAATCCGAGGTGTGATGCCATGTTAAGGATCGAAACCTGGTTGTATATTGTAAAGAAAGTTGCAAACAATGGAGGTGAAGAGGAGATTCGTGGGACTCAGTGTACAAACTCTGGACTGGGGAAGTATGAAAAGCCACGGTGCAGAGCCGAAGCCCCAGATGGTAAATGGGGTCCAGCATCTTCAAGGCTGAGGTCCTGGCAGAACCATAGACCAAAGACCCATAGTCCAGTTTCGATCGATTCAGGGCACGATAGATCCTGAGCCTAGTACATTGATCCGCTCCTCAAGAGCTGGAAGAGAGGACATACAGAATGTTCAGAGCCTAGTACATTGATCCGCTCCTCAAGAGCTGGAAGAGAGGACATACAGAATGTTCAGAGCCTAGTACATTGATCCGCTCCT
>NW_013668704.1:105967-108853 GCF_000517525.1 Limulus polyphemus
ATTAACCCATCCTCTCTAAAACCTTACAAAGACAACTAGTCAAAGTGATGGGACAATAATTAGAAGGAATCTTGGGATCCTTCCCAGGTTTAGAGAAAGGGAGGACAATAGCCTGGTGCCAAGCATCAAGAAAAACATGCTCCTGCCAGATCCGGTTAAAAATAACCAGAAGAATAGCAACAGAGGCAGGAGAGAGATGGCGCAGCATCTCATAATGAACAGATGTGCTACCAGACCGATGAAGAGCAAGTTTGAGTTCCACCAGTATAAAGAGGCAATTATAATCACAGAGACAATCGGCCCAAAAGGAAAGAGGTGATTGCTCTGCCCAAGACTTGATGGCCATGAAGGCAGGGGAAGAAACAGAAGTGCTAGAAAAATGAGAAAAGCTGTGGCCGAGAGCATCGGCAATGCTCTGGACATCAGCAACTTCCTGGCCATTGGAGAGTAAGATGGAAAGGGGAAGAGAAGCATACCTCCCAGTGACTTTCCGAATCTTGTCCCATACAGTTTTGGAATTGGTGGTAGAAGCGATGCTAGTAGTGAACTTAATCCAAGACTCCTTTTGGATTTGACATCGAACCTGCCGAGCATGGGCACGGTACCGCTGATAAACAATGCGGTTAGAAAGAGAGTGATACCGTCGGAAGGTATCCCAGGCTAGTTTTATGAGCCTTCCGTGCCTCCTGGCAGGTAGGACTCCACCATGGATGAGGATACCATGGAAAAAGTGTCGAGGTCTTAGGAATAAAATGAGCAACTGCGTAGATGATACAGTCAGTCACTGCAACCACACAGTCATCTATTGATGGCAGACAGACAAAGCCAGGATCAAGTTTGGAGAGAGAGAGGTGAAAGATGGCCAGCAAGCCTGGTCCAGCTTCCACTGTGGCACCTGGGTCAGGTGGCATCGACCATGGCCAACGTCCCTCATAATGAGAGGAAAATGATCACTGCCCTGTGGGTCACTGTCGACCATCCAAGAAAAGTGAGTGAAAAGTGAAGGGGAGCAAATTGGGAGATCAATGGCAGTAAAAGACTGAAGAGAGAAAGGTTGTGATCTGAGAGCATACGCTCTATGGAATGACCTCTCCCATCAATATCAGCACCATTCCAGAGGAGTTGTGTCCATTAAAGTTTCCCAGAAGTAAAAAGGGAGATGGCAACTGGTCAATAAGAGCATCAAGGTCCAACTGATCATAAGACTCCCTAGGAGGCAGGTAGAAAGAACAAACAGTGATGGTACGACCTAAAAAAACACGGATGGCTACGACCTCCAAGGGTGTATCAAGGGACAGAGATAAGTAGGGCACATGCTGTTCGACCAGCAGTGCCACCCCTCCATGCACCCATCCATCACACAACCTGTCATTCCGGTACAAAGAAAACTGCTGAAGGGTGACTGTATCGGAGAGACACACGGGATGATGGGAGTCAATCAAGGCCTTAGTGTCGATATTAGAATGAAAACCTCGACAGTTCCATTTTTATGTAAGTGAAGGACAACAGGGTGGAGAACCCTTCGGTTTATGACCACACCGTTTTTCTTTACTAGATGGATCCTACCCTTGATCGAGTGGGCAGATCTCTGTCATCAGAGTGAGAATCCAATGACTGAGGGCATGATCGATTGATCATCTTGCATTTAGGGGCCAAAGAAGGACCTGAGCGGACACCAGAGGCTGGTGCCCAAGTAGGTTGACCCAGGCAGTCACTGGAAGGAATAGTGGGAACAGAGATCAGAGTAGACGTAGACCAGTCAACTCTATTACCCATGGAGGGCAGAAGACCCCTCACATGGTATGAAAAAAACTGAAATGGAGGCATGGAAAGGTCTGTCTGCACCCATGCTGTAGCAGTGGAGCGTAGTGCAGTGGCATATGTCCGAGATGGAGTAGGGAACAATAGCTTCCGAGCCTCAGAGTAAGAGATGTTATTAATAGTCTTCAAACGCTGTACCTCTTTCTCCTCCACCAACTTAGGGCAAGACCTAAAGTAAGAGGGGTGGGAACCACTACAATGCACACAATGAGGGTCCAGTGTGCACTCATAGGCATCATGACCCTTGCCACCACAACGAGCACACATCACAGAACCACGACAAGATGTCTTTGAGTGACTGATCTGCTAGCACTGGAAACATCGAAGAGGGTTAGGAATATAGGGCCATACCTTACAATTAAAATAACCCGCCTTAACAGTGGCAGGTGGACGTGGTGATAAAAACGTCAAAATTAGAACTGAGGTTGGCACCATAATATCATCTTGATGAGTGGAGATCCTTCGAACAGCTGAAACTCCTTGGCTGGAGAAGACAGCAAGGATCTCTGACTTGGAGATGGTCTTCAAGTCCCTCTCGACAATAACTCCTCATGAGGAATTCAAAGAAGCTTGGGGAGTAACCTCAATGGGTATATCCCCAATGGTCTTAGAATTCAGGAGGAGTTTACTGTGTTTAGGTGTTGATGTTTCCACCAAGATATCCCCAGAACATAGCTTCTTGACTGACTTTGGAGAGCCAGCAAGCCCCTCTAATCCCATTCTGAATAAAAAAGGGAGACATTTGTCCTAAAGATTTATCGGACAGTGAATGCAGGATCAGGAAGAGAGGTACATGTGTATTTTATGATGGAGATTTATCGGACAGTGAATGCAGGATCAGGAAGAGAGGTACAGGTGTACTTTATGATGGAGACTGCTGTTCAGGGTCTTCTAGGCATGGTCATTTACCAATTAGCAGAGTTTAACTTTTTTTTATTTGGATTGGGGGATCCATAATAAAGAAGAAAGATTCATTCCCCGCTGACCACACCCGCCATGGAGTCCTATGAGGGGATGCACTACAATGTCAAACAAGGACACTGCAGCAATGCCAGGGTTTCATGA
>NW_013668704.1:109805-114144 GCF_000517525.1 Limulus polyphemus
CCCTCACCACGTACAGTAATCCACGTCGAGGGGGTTGGGTGGGAATGTGTGAAGAAGCGAGAATCTATTGGAAATAAATTTTCAGGTTTGGAAAATGTTAACTTCTGAGATGATACCTCACCTCTTCACACAGAATAGCTAGAATCCCACACTGAATTGGTGTAGCAGCCAGTGCAAACTTGAACCTAGATGAGTTCCTTCCTGAAAGCCCTTAAAGGGAAAACCCATAGAATGTGATACCTGATGGCATGGGCTCCATAGAGGAACAGAGGAACATCTGTGGAAGACCAAATCTTGTCTCAACCAGGGTCTACTCTTCACCCGAAATGTAAAGAGGGGGGGGGGGGCGTCAACAGTCAACGAGCTTCCAGAAACCATAGTAGAAATAAGTCCTGTGTTCATAACTCAAGTATTTTCACAGGACAAATTAGAAGACACTGTCATTTGAGAATTTATTATATTAAACAAAAGCAAAGGCAGAATGAAAATGTATATTTTGTTGATGATTGCAAATTTCAGTAAATTGAACATAGACTCAAAAAATTAGCACATCTATTCAAGGCAATGTTGAGGAAAAGAACGAAGTTATTTCAAGTACAAGTGCTTAAGAGGAGTTACTGTGCATGGAGGTTGTGTTACCTTCCTGTTGCTGGAGGGTTATTGTCGCATGATGATGTCATTATGCAACAGTGCAGTTCACTTTAAACGTGAATTTTTGATAGGAATTATCTAAAGCTACATGCAAATCTCATGGGCAGGACACACAGAGGATACAGCTATTGTGTGAGGAGGTGAGGTGTTGTCTCGAAAATTTTATTTTCTATATACAGAAATATTTAACTTCTTTTCCATATAACTTTACAAAACAGAAAAGCTATTAAATTGGACAGTATTTTATTCAACTAATTTTAAAGATTTATGTGATTTTTACAGTGTTAACACAATGCAAATCATCATTCATCACATACATTGGTGACAAATACCTAAAAACTTAAAAAATTCTGAATACTATATTATTTTTTAACAATGAAAAATATATTTTCAATTATAATCAATCTTAAGTTGCAAGCAAAAGATTACTAAGAGAAGAAAATATTTGTTTTGTCACTAAACATCTCTAAATTAATACTTATAATATGATGGGTGAGCCAATTTGTATATTAATCATTTAATGCATCAACTTCTGCTTCTGGACAGTCATCCATAGTCATAAAAGGATAAAGCCTGTGGTAATACCACCCAAAAAAGCATTGGGGGGGTATCCCATCTATCAAGCAAAATCCAAAGTTAAATTTAAGTTAAATCCTGAAGTTAAATTTAAACTTGTATACAGTTTTACATAATTGCTTATTTGTCAGTATCATTTTACATAATTTTTTTTATATCTTTTAGCTATGTTTGGCTCACCCTACACTTGTCAGAGTTAATAAAAAATCCAGAATCACTTACAGCCACAGTCGACCCATTCTTCCCGACCCCGCCAGAAAGAATTATAACAAAGTTGCTGTAGCACATAACTGCTGATACTGAGAGAGCAATAATCACAGGAAGTAGTCTGAGCTCCACATGCAGAAAAGGAAGCTGAACACCAGGAAGAAAATCAAAGGAGCAAGGGAGGAAAAAGTAGAAAAAAAACAACAGAAATATTGAGTTTAGTATAAAAGAATAATTATGGTTGTTTTGAAACTGTTACAAGGTAATAGAAAGCTTAAAAGATAAAAGTATATGTAATCCACAGATCTGAAAAAAAAAGTTAGGAAAAACATTTATGCACTCAACCTACCACTCAGTTACCAAAGTAAAGACACTAATTCTGTGTATTATTCAAGCTTAATGACTGTCACATTTGCGTATTCAAATAGCTATTGTTAATTAACAACATTTAAATTTAATCATAGATTAATTGGCAACATCAATATCAATCC
Source organism: Limulus polyphemus (assembly GCF_000517525.1). Lineage (NCBI taxonomy): Eukaryota > Metazoa > Arthropoda > Merostomata > Xiphosura > Limulidae > Limulus > Limulus polyphemus. Next base: position 111,731 of record NW_013668704.1, read on the forward strand.
CAAGCCACCACTGAATGCAATTTTTACTTTAAGTTGATAGCTTTGATAAGTGGAATATTGTGGGTACAATTCAATGCATATTACACTGACTTACAAGAAAGTGATCAGTGGGGTCCAAAAGATGGTTCCAGAGAGGATTTAAAATATCATCTTTAAAACCTTCTTGACACTGAACAAGGCAATATTTTCATCAAGAATTTTATTTATTGCAATAAATATGTCTACATAATGTTTATGCTCGAGATAATTTTCAGAGATCATATTGCAATGATAGTAAGGTACCTCATTAGGTGGGGAGGGGGGGGGGTCCTTCAGCCAGGGTGCCCATGATCTTTGAGAGTTTCAAGCTAAACAAATTGGTAACTCCTGATTTTACAGTATTAGCAATAATTTGTATATTCATATGAACACACACAGACTATTAGGCATAATAAATTAACTAAACCAGTTCAGCCATTTCATAAAAAATACGAACATTTTGTTAATTTTTTTTTTATGAGAAAGAATACAATGTACTAATTTACATAAGATGAAATTTAGTAATGTTCAAAATATATGAAATCTATGAATAAACTAGTGTCAAACATTGTCACTTAGTAGTACACAGATCTAATATTATGAATTACTTTAAGATACATTTACTAATGTAAGATAAATTATCATTTAGTTCTAATTTTGTTATGACAAAAAGTATCATTTGAGCTAGATTTAATAATTTCAGGCCATAACAACATGTTGGAAAAAACAAAGTTGTAGAAATTTATTGTGTGTGAATTATTAGTAAAACTTTGTGAAAAAGTGAAAAAAAAAAAAAGAGGACTTTCTTGTAGTGAAAAAATACACTACTTGTCTATACCCTGTCCAATTTCACTTTTTTAGCTTTAACTGCCTTGAAATCTACAGACTTCTTTGTAAACTCTCAGTTTCACTCTTAAAAATTACATTTTTTTTTTCTAAATGACTTTACTAGTACATGAAGTGGGCAGAGTACTTAAATTACTGTTCTATGAGTAATCTGTATATATGACATTACTAGTGCATGCAATGGTACGTGCATTCATTCCATGAATAATTTAAATAAGCAAGACTTTACAGGGACATGTGTACTTTAATTACTGTTCCAGTGTAGTCCATATACTAAAACATGAAATGTTGTGTATACTTCAACTGTTGTTCTATGAGTAATTTGTATAAACATGACTTTACTATTACATAAAATGGTGCAAGTACTTATTCCAGGAATATCCTGAATAAATATGACTTGACTAGAATATGTTGTGGAATGTGTACTTATACTATGAGTAATATGTATACACTTACTAGCTGAATGTCTGTCATATGGTGGGAAATACCGATTAATTTTTATACCGAAAATGAAATCTAAATAAATGTTTTATGAATATGGTTTCTAAACATTAATTATATTATAGTAATGTTTTATATCCTTTCTCTAGTATTTCATAGAAACTCCTGCAAGTGATCCTTGATTAACATTTTCACTTATGTATATATTTTTATGTTATGTTCAAATCTGCTTCTTGATAAACCCTTATAGACTGAACCAAGTAAAGAAAACTGGTTCTCAAAAACATATTTCTACATGGACAAATGTCTGACCCTGTTATTTAATAATTGTGATGGTAAAGGCAAAGAATTTGAGAGTGAAGAGCAAATGCATGAAAGTATAACTTTCCATAAAAAAATCTTATAAAACTTTTAACTAAATGTTAAAAAATTTCTTATCCAAGTTGAAAAACATCAATAATGTATCATGGCACCATCTATTGGGTTGCAAAGATATATAAGTTGTGTTTGACAAACAGATAGGAGCATTACCAACAAAGTAAGTATTACAAACAGAGAGAGAGGGGAATTACCAACAAAGGGAGGGACACAAACTAAGAGGAGAATTACCAACAAAGGGAGGGACACAAACTAAGAGGAGAATTACCAACAAAGGGAGGGACACAAACAGAGAGGAGTATCACCAACAAAGGGAGGGTTACAAACAGAGAGAGGAGTATCACCAACAAAGGGAGGGTTACGAACAGAGGAGTATCACCAACAAAGTAAGTATTACAAACAGAGAAAGAGGGGAATTACCAACAAAGGGAGGGTTACAAACAGAGAGAGGAGTATCACCAACAAAGGAAGGGTTACAAACAGAGAGAGGAGTATCACCAACAAAGGGAGGGTTACAAACAGAGAGAGAGGAGTATCACCAACAAAGGGAGGGTTACAAACAGAGAGAGGAGTATCACCAACAAAGGGAGGGTTACGAACAGAGGAGTATCACCAACAAAGGGAGGGTTACAAACAGAGAGAGGAGTATCACCAACAAAGGGAGGGTTACAAACAGAGAGAGGAGTATCACCAACAAAGGGAGGGTTACAAACAGAGAGAGGAGTATCACC
>NW_013668704.1:115057-116086 GCF_000517525.1 Limulus polyphemus
AGTAGCTAAAAATTTTGTTTCCAAGTATCTTTAATTTGGTCACTGAGTGCCAGGTGTTACCAAGCGGGTAAGAGTCAGTCCGGCCTTTGTCAGTCACAATACAACTTGGCTCACAAACTTACTGCAACAGTGGATCCATTCCTGCCAATTCCTCCTGTAAATATGACTGTGAAGTAACTATAGACAGCAATAGAAGCAGCAAATATTCCACAAAGAACAGGAAGCAGTTTCATTTCCAAATTCACCCATGGTATCTACATTATAAATTACTGTTACTATGTATACTTCTAGACATACAAGTGTAACAATTTCAAACTTCAGGCACAGCATAAACTGAACCATTACCAAATTTGATCTACAGCAAAGTGTCTATTACTGCATATACTACAAGACACATATATAAAAGTAGCCACCTTATATGGAAGGGGAACTGGATAATCATCAGTTTCAACCACTGGATCTATAACGTAAAATATTGTTTTTTAAATACTACATGCAATTTTACAATTTCATACTGACAGTGTTGGATCACTTCCAGAGTTTATTAACAAAATTCAGTAAACTGGCCTTTCATATGAATTAAACTTTAGCAAAAAATACAAAACGAAAAGGTCAGTTCAATAAATACCATTTATGTTAAATAAACAAGAAAATTTTTTAAAATCTAGTGTGGTTGAAATATTATTATACAGTCTCCTAGTTCTTGAAAATTCCTAAAGGACTAGATTAAGAACGTAGTGTTAAAAAATATAATAGTCCTAATAACATAATGTCTTATGACAAATATAATCAAAATCAATCATAATCCTACTTAGCCAGTTTCTAAAAGGCTTTCATACCATAACAATTGTTCTTGAAACAGTTTTAATGTTTTAAACTGTGCATTACACAATGTATCTAGATTCTAATGTTAATCTTTATTCCAAATAAAGTATAGTTTCCATTTGCTCTCTTTGTCATACATGTTTAAGCATGTGTGTGTGTGTGTGTGTGTGTGTGTGTGTGTGTGTGTGTGTGTGTGTGTGTATA
>NW_013668704.1:116107-138024 GCF_000517525.1 Limulus polyphemus
TGTGTGTGTGTGTGTGTGTGTGTGTGTGTGTGTGTGTGTGTGTGTGTGTGTGTGTATATACATAAGTATATTTTTAGCTTCTGGTATTACTGATTTCATTATGTATTAAGAATCTGAGCTAAAAATTACCACAGTCACTGAGCTTTATAAACAAACATGTCAAATTTCTCCAAAATAATAACTCATGTTTGTTGAGTACTGTAAAGCACAATGTTAAATTTTCAACTGGTACTTGGAAGTCTCAGTACTGCCTCACATATTTTTCATATTTTGTGTAAATGTTTTTTGAAAATGATTTCTTTTAAATGCTCATGACGAATGATGAGTAAGTCACTTGTGTACAATTCCAAACAAACATATGCAGAAATCATTCAGATGGAGTTCTAACTCTGAAACAGAAACTGTTAAAAGCATTCACAAAGTGCCTGAAAAATATATCAAAGGTCTATCATTAAAATTATTGAAAACATTATCAGAAACTGGATTCAAACTCCCAGTGGCTGAGGTTATACACTCTATAAACTGGTAATGTGAATTATTCATTGAATCTCCATGCATTTTATACCTGAATCAAAAAGTGTTGAAGTGTTCTATGCATCATTATCCCATTAATGTGTCAGGTGTATTAAACAGACAACCTTAAAAGTAACAGTTTTTCCACTGTCATGATCACTTCCAAATGTAATATTTTACTTCTGTAAAAAAATATTCAAAGAAGTAAAAGTAATCAAATACTGCAACATAAGAATGATTTTTAACATGATATTAAATTATTAACCAATGAAAAAATGTAATCACAAAAACAAAAAACAATTATAAATTTTAATGTTCATTCAAACAAGTAATTTTTTTTTTTTTTTAATAAAACACACAACATTGTGGATGGTCCATTTTCATGTAAAGTACCTTTTATTTTCCTTAAATATAAAAAAACTAAGTTCCTTTAGATTAGTAACAACAAAAACATTCCACAATCATTACATAGAACCTATCAAATGTCAGATAACTTGTTCTGTGTTCCCATATTTGAAAACTTTATATAAATTTTATAGATTTAAAAAATAAATAGACATCACCAAGAAAAGCTGGAAATTTCCAACTTCTGAGAATATAAATCCTAATATTCAATTTCAGATAAGTATCATTTTTTATAGCTTTAGGGAATGTAATGAATCAAACAACACTTCAGAATTATGAAATGAAACAAAATTATCAGTTGTGTGCCACTAACTTATTTTATCCTGACAGATATGCAATAACAATGCTAACATGCTCTTTATCACATCAGTATAACTACAGAAACACTGTCGAGACATGTTAAAAAGGACTTACTTTCAATAATATAAATAACTTGAAGTTTAGAAGTATAATGTATCATATGCTCCACTGGAGTTTAAACATAATGTTCTGATGGAAAACATTTCTTACATAGGCCCTAGCATTGCAAATGTACAGTTGTAACAAAACAGCTGATCCTTTATGTATGTCAATAAACTTGGCATCAAGATATAGTTTATAATTCAAATTGGAATATTATATAAGTATCTAAATAAACTCTTAATTTTCACCTCTATATCATGTAACACTTATTTGCTTTGAAGCACCCATTTTAGGTACTCTTTTCTACACCTACATGATTTCTTGAGTTCTGCATAAATTTCTTAAAGTTGAACTATTGCTAAAACATAATGTAAACTTAGAGCCTCCAATCTTCTTGCTTTGCCGAGATATAAACCAGGAAGTCAAACCCATATGTCACACCCTCCTCTCATATTTGCCTTTCAAAAAAATGTCAAAAATTCTCTGACATCTTCTGTTGGGATATTTTGTAACCAACAGAAAGACAACATTTTAAATTACTGAATTCCTTATACAGCTTGCTTGTCCTGCCAACTGTTTTTAAATATTTTTTACTACAGTTTCATTATTGCTACTGCTGAGATCACCTTGGTCAGCTAACTGAATTATTGTAATGCACTTATAGCTTAGTTAGAAAGCCAGTTAAATGAAAATAGTTTTAGAACATTGTATTCTTTGTGCATGTTAATATTTTATGTTCTAAATTAGATATTTGATTGTAAAAAAAACTGTTTTATACTATGAACAATACTACCAAACAGTATGGCTCAGTGTCAACAAGATATCAATTACTGTGTGCAAGAGCCTACACATAAGTACTAAATTTCTTGTTTTTATGCATATTTTGTATTTATTGTTATCAAAGTAACTACTATGTAAAATTAAAAATTTAATTACATAACATAAGAAACCTTAAATGAAAAAAAAGTTTAACAAATTTCTCCTCAAAGCATGAACAAGTTGCTCTTTCCTTATGTAATTTGATACTTTTTTTTTTATCATAACTTGAGCTATGGTCTCACCAGGTAATTTATTGCTTTGTTATGCTAATTTAGTAGTTATACAGTTCAATGAGCAAAGACAATAAATTAATTGAAGGCATCTGTGAAATAGTTAAAAGCCTAAAGCTGTTAGGATAAATAATTGTAATTGTCTGTTAGAATCTGAAGTCATTCTAGAAAAAACAAAAATGTACTTTTAATACAATTTCATATTTTTCAACTTTCTCTACTGATTTCACTACAGCTAGTGTCAGGGTACAGAAATTATGAGATAAACTATAATGATATTCATTTAGGAGGTTCTAGAGGTTATGTAAATGAAATATGAAAATTGTAAGATGAAAAAAAAAAACATTTTTTTTGATACTTTATTTTAGCCTACTGCAGTTGTCACCACTTCTGGTTGTAGATTGTAAAATAACACTGTAGAAAACTTGAAAGATTGATCTGTGACAAAGTCTGACCATTTCAAAATGACATCAGATCAGACTAGGTAATAAAACTTTCGCTAACAGTGTATACATGACCAAGATCAACTTATATCCCATAAATATAATTCATTTTCAATAAATTAAGAATTCTTTATTTATGTGTGTTATTTGAAAATGATAAACTTGACAACAATATTCAATAAATAAAAAAGTCACATTTGGTTATTAATATATTTTATCATAGCCTACTGTACTCTCCATAGCTTCAAACAAACATAATTTAACAAGAAAACATTTTCAAGAACTAAAAATAAGCCTAAAAAAACTATAAAAAATCCCCAGATCTATGCTTTGTTCCTGAGTCTTCTAAACTTTCCATTACATTGTTTTTCTTCTTTGCAGAAACTAAATCTAATCACTTTCTCACAAAACCACAATTTATTTCTTAAAACACTTTATTAACTCTACATAAATAAATTATAATCTGCTCTATTCTGTGGTACTGAAACTTTGCTTATAGATATTTTTGAAGCTGAACTTCATTCATAGATGTTCAGATCACATGCTGAGAAATTATAAAAAGGTGGAAACAGAGGTTATACTAATAAAATCTGTGAAGAAGAATAGAAAACCATTCAAGAAGCAAAACCTTAATAATTATATTTTCAAGAACAATTGTTTGTTATCAAATATAAACCTATGCTTTGGGATAAGTACATTATTTACAGACAAGCTTTCTTAGAGCTGTGCAGAGACACAAGTTTGAAATACTTAAAAATCTTTCTTTGCAAATTATACCAGTTAAATGTTACAAAATGTCAATTCTAAAATATTTTTGAGTTAAAAATTGTTGAAACAGAGTTAGAATTATTACTTTTACTTACATTTTAAAATATATGTAGGTATGCCCTCTATCATAGAGGTACTCACCATTTGTAATAGGGTTAATCTGGTGTCTGTTACACATGATAATTTTTGGAGTGTGTGACTAATTTTCATACCTCAAAGTACTATCCACACTGAGAAGGTTGAGGACATGACAGTTTAATTTGGTTGTTGCATCCCTAACTATTACCTTTTAATTCCTCTGACAAATTATTTCATTCTCAGATGTTCTAAAAGACAATCTGTATGTTAAGATGCATAAATTTACCTATGAACTAGAGTTAGTATGCATGCTTTATGAGTGCTTTAGGACCACTTTTTCATTAATTTCACATTTATATGGAAGATTTGGAGACAATGCTCTCTCATAATAGGTTCATATTGGCCTGAAAACTATTAAATTACTATTTTTTTGGTTCAAATAAATGTGATTAATTTTCAAAGTTTAAGCTACTTTTAACAAATTAAACAAAAATAAACTTGGATCCATTAATCAATTAAACTTAAGCTCTTTATGTAAACTGAAGTGTACTGACTTCAGTTATTCACATGACAAGATCTAAAAATAAAATCCTAAACAATGAAACATTTTCAAGGTGAGTTTAAACAGTGTATTTGATGTGTAGACTGTTTTATGGAAATCTCCTGCCTTGGTTTTGTTGAGGCAATATTTTAAGTTCTACACTGGGTCTTTCATCAGATCCTGTTGAAGAGTTCAGCATAGAACTTGATAAATTGTCTCAACATCAACACAAAACAAGAGTTATCCAACAAATAGTAAGCATATGGATAAACAATTTACACATATTTAAACGTTTCAATTTAATACAATTAGTTTTACCATAAATACACAATGAGATAAAAAACGTTTAAAACCTTTCAATTAGAAAAAGATCATACACTTGTTGAACTGGGACATAAATAGTGCATACAAAGCAATTATTTCAATCAGTCACAAACAGTCCAGTAATAAGAGATTTAAATTGATAAAAAATGATTCAAGTGCATCAAATGAGTATAAGTAAATATTTTTTATATAGATCACTTTCCAGAAAGTAAGTAACTTGTTTTTTAATTGATGTTAATATTACACTTAAAAGGCATTTGCAGTAGGTAATATCTAGAGAGAATCCAAAATGTCACCCTCTACAAAAACCAGTGTACAGTACAATCAGTTCATAAGAAACTTATGCTCTATAATTTTACACAAGTAGCACATCAGTGTGATTATTCTCTCCACCATTCAAGAAACAGAACATTTAATTGCAAAAAAAATAATTGACATCCATACATATTTTTGAGCTAAAAACTGATACACTTTCCAGTTCTCTAAATAAAGTTTGAATTTTAATCACATTTAAAGAAATCTAGTTTTTAATCAATAAAAATGCATAAAATATTGACAGTTCAAACCTCAAAACGAAAATGGCACTACACTCAAAAGGCTTCCAACTTTAATAACAACACTTTACTGATTGTAATAAAAAAGTCAAGTGTGTGTGTGTGTGTGTGTGTGTGTGTGTGTGTGTGTGTGTGTGTGAGAAAACACTGTTAAGCAGAAAGCTTAAAGAATTTGTCAATTAAAACTTTATGATCAATTATTATTTTTAAGATCTTTTAATTGATATGTCTTGAATGCTTAAAAAAAAAACACTCATTTGAGGAGGTTAATTTAGACTACAAATTCACTCTGTAGCCAGTAATTAATTCCACAGTTTATGGAAATGTATGATCATACCTCCTCCCCTTTAGATGAAAAATGTTTAATCTACAAGTATTTAGAGTTGATTTGTTTCCAACATAATAAAAGACTTACAACACTACAAACAATTTGTAAGCACTCATACATAATGTGTGATCACTTATTCCCAAATATTTGTGTCTTACTAATAAATATGTAGTGTACACAAATTTCCTACACATAAAAAATCAGTGAGAAACATCTGGAAGTCACTACTTACTCTTGTGGTCCAGATACTTGGACCAAACACTGCAGAAACCAAGTGTATGGACATTACTGTAAACTGGGCTTCAGTCACATCAAATCTGGAAGTAATCAAACCATACAAAGCGAGTACACTGACTTTAATATTTAATCATACTCGTTAAAAAAAAAGAAAAAGTTTGTTTCAATTTGATGATTAGATAAATTAAATAATATTTTAATTTATGTTTTCAATAATATAATTAAATAATAAAACATAAATACAATATTACGAACAAACAAGAATCTACCACTCATATGACACCTTTAAAAATCAAACATCAGTTCTAAAACAATCACCCTTTTTTTTATTTACAAGATTTTATTTTCATTACTTGAAAAACATTATTACATTGCATTACACAAATATTAATTTTTATAAACATAAAATACTACACCTTGTGTATGTCAAGAGTGAGAAAAATAATGGAAGCATTTTAGAACTGTTTCTACAAAATATTAATGCAAGTTCACTGAACCTTTCCAGCAATGATTAACTCATTAAGTTTGAAGGAACAACAACAAAAAATAGAAAGAAGAAGAGAGATCATGTATCAAAACCTTTGTCCTGCTACAAGATCTCTTAAATGAGGAGTTAAAATACTATTTTCTTGAAGAATAAGATAAATTTATTTAAAAAGTTATTCTCTATATTTAGCCAAATTCCACTACTTTTAAGCATTTTACACAATTTTCTGATAGTCCTTTTATTTTAAAAACAAAATTTCATTTTTAATAATACATAATTGACTTAAATTTAAAAAACTAAACTCTACTCAAACAAATGACTTATTGATATTTAAGGTTCCACAAACTGAAAATCTTAAATTTTGGTTAACAAACCTACAGCAAGAACAATGGTGATATTGTAATCTTCCCTCAAGTTACTGATGGTTGCTCTTACTTACTTGCCAAATCGTAAAGTCCCTGACACATATGTCTGCCAATGTGCACAATAAAAGAGAGCGAAGGCTGCAAAACACTGGAAGAACATCCATGCAGGATATGCACCAAGTTGAACTGCTATACATACACCAAGAGACACAAACACTGGAAAGAGAATGAATCATGCTTAAACTGAAGTTGTGTCAAACCTGTAGCCTTTCCTAATCCTGTAATTAAATTAATTTTTATTTCAAAGTTTTTCTTAATTTGTATACAATATTTTTTTACCCAAAAACCAACTGTTTAGCATTTCAAAACATCATCTAGTAGAAAACCATCACATATTGTAATGTTAATACAGTGTATTTAATTGAAAGTACTATTAATAAATAGCATGTTTCTATTTAAATTGATTTCCTTATTCATCTATGTGGGAAATCTTGTATTGCAAAGTCTGTCTCACAGCTAACTGTTTCTTACCACCAGTCATCCACTGTAAAGGTAATCACAGTGGCAATCCTGGGTCAAAATCTTGTACCAACTCTTGGTCTGGATATAAACAACATTATCATAAAGCACAACCTAAATAAAGTAACTACATAGTGTGCATTATTCTGAAGTAAGTCAGCAGTGGAATTTGGTTAATATATGCTTCATAAAAGCCATCCGGCTCCCAACAAACCTGATACCACTCTGCTACATGCCTTTATAGAAACTGGCAAAATGCCTGAAGTAAATGAGAAGCATTTTCTGATTCAGTGTTAATCTAGAGTGGTTCATTTTTATCATGTCATGTTCTTGTGGTCTGCAGTAATTATATGTATTGCAAACATTGATATTATGCTAAAATTTGAGCTCTGCATGAATATAATATTATTAATCTGAATTAAAGGTTTCATGTACAAATATTTACATCATTTCACTTTTTTGAATGGACGTGTGTAAACTAAAATGTCAATTACAAGCTCTTTTCAACAGTCAAATTTATGATTATGTCTGCTAAAATTAAATGGACTATATCTAAGAACTCTCACAGGCTTCATTCTAATTAGTTTAAGTTTTTCTACACTAAAAAAATTACTTGTTAATTATTAAATATTTTTTCACTTTATTGCACATTTTACAATTCTGTGTTAAAACTATAAAATAAAATTTATACCAATACTACCTCAACTGTAAATATTCAGTGCATAATGACCTTGAAGGATGTTAGATTTCACTGAACTGGATAGAAGATATTCAGCATGTATTAATAAGAGGTTATTGTGTAGATCAGCAAAAGTTATTGTTCACTATCTTGTTTAACATTGCAGCATTAAAAAAAAAGTACAGTAATTACTTCTTCATACAGCCACAAATTTACTAATGCAGCGAGCCAATGAATACATTTTTGTTAACTTTCTTAAAAAACATTTCACCCTTGAGCTTTATTCACTTATCTATAAATCTTGAAAATAACACATTTCTGATATGAATACAGTATTATTTAAAGTTAGTAGCAGCATGATTTTCCATCTTATGATAAACTGTCTACAAATGGTCTGATATTGATTGATAGGTTCTATCACAAGCTACAGGTTTTCATGGCTATTAGGAAAAAAAAAGATGATATGGTACATATACACAGGGTATAAGTACATTACTTTATCACCATAATCATGCATATACAATCAAACAAGGTTAAAAGTGTCAGGTCACATAATATGTTCATGATTTTATAATTCTACACACATTCAAGAGCTAAATTTTTAGATAACATTCTTTAAACATCTGAGGAATATGATGATTTGCTCTTTGAAGACTGAAAATTTTACCTACAGCATTCAAAGCTATTTAAAATTTTGACATGGAAACATTTAACCTTATTCTAAGATCATTCTACTTACGTGTTTCTGAGTCATTACATTGTAACAATTCAGTGTGTGATGCTTTAGAAAATGTTTAACCAGCACTCTCACAAATATATCTGAAGCCCTTTCTCTGTTAAATGCTCATTGTGTTGCATAGTAAAGCTAAATTACTTCATGAAAGTTTTTTTCTAACACCCATTAATAAGTTACCACAGTCAACTGACCTACAAACTTTTTAACCTTGGTTATCAAATTATTCAAGTACATATAAATGATTTTCACACACTGATGGAAATACTTAAGTTAGAAAAAATGAGCTTAATTGGCAGTCACACCAGATTTTTTCCTCTTCCATATTATTAAAAATGATAAAATCTTGCATGGATTTTCCAAGCTCTTTTTCTTAATTATTTTTAATGGTACATTTATTTAAAATATATAATACTTTGTACATTTGATTTTTTTTTTTATTAATGTACAAGCTCATTTTATTATATAATCATACAAGTATATTCTATAAGGTACTAAATTTGTACTAACTGTTATTTGTAGTTTTGTTGTTATTGATGTCACATAACATCCTACTCTAACACATACATACATGTACATAAAAGCTCTAAATTAAGATATATAGATATATCCTATTTTATGTTATAAAAGTTAGATATGGTATATAACTCATTTGTGGAACAAAAAAAATACAAAGGATAACTTCGCTAAGACTTTTCAATGATCTGATCTTGCCTATTGAAACACATGCTTTTAACAAGTGATATATCAAAGTAGCAAATACTTACCAACACAATCATACAAGTCACACAGAAATATTCTTTAGCTAATTTAGAGGATGAAACTTTATTTTCTAGAACATCATTATAACACACCTTACTAGATCTAAAGGTGATCAGAAAAGCTCTAATAATTTTTACATTAAAACAGTAATGCTTTGGTTAACATGTCTTTCCTAAAAATACAAAACATGACAATGGACTACTTCTATTAGAAACCACTTAAGTATCACACAAGTTATTTTAGACTACCTTAGTACATGAAGTAATGATCAATAAGCTCAGTATACTATTTTGTATATTATGTAATTTAACTTTTAGTTACATCATTTTTTGACAAAAATCAAAATAAAGGTCAACTCTAATTCAAGATGCCAAAATCTAGATACACAAAGCACAAAAATGTGTATCTGTTATCTAATTGCTACTAGGTCACTGGGCCAATCTTAACAAAAGTTTGTGGGATAATAGTTTGGAACAAGGAGCATGTTAGTGGTGGTGGTGGTGTTAGTTAAGAGGTGGGTGTTGAAAGTATGTAACAGAAAGCACCCCTACCACCACTACTTTGTCCACTACCTGACCATTGCACAGTATATATCATGTTTTAAGTATATACATATTGAGTTCTTAAAGCTTACACAGAACTTTTGGTGAGGTAATAATGAATACTGTAATAATATGTTATGTTATAAACAAACTGTGTGAAAGTTAGGATTTTTATGTTATTAATATTATAGCATCCACCCACATTTTTTTTTTTTTTAAGTTCATAACCCAGACAAAGAACAAGTACCTCAGCTTGTGCATTATAAAATTAATTCATAATCTTCATAAATTTACAAATATTTAACAATTAACAATTACCAATAAGAAAAAAATTAATCTGTACAGTTTCTTTCATCTGTGTGTCTGCATGTGCCTCCTAAAAATATGTCATTTATACTAGTATGATTACCACCAACACAAAGTTTTTCTTCTTACAAATAACATGCAATAACCAAAAACAGAAGTCTTTTATTTATCACCAAACAAAAATATCCTCAAACTATTGAATAACTGTAATCAAGAAGACCTTACCTGTTGACATGGAATCACAGCCATGGTCAAACAACTCACCAAGTGGTGAGCTGGAACCAGTCCGCCGAGCTTGTTTTCCATCACAAGCATCCAGAGTTTGATAAACAAACAGACCAACCGCACAAATGAGGAATGCCCATCGTGGAGCCTGTAATTATACAACAGCTTTAGCTGATCTCATTCCATGTACTTATATTTACTTTATTTATACACAGATAATGATATCTAAAGATATTCATCAGAATATTTGTACATTAAGGAAATCTTCAGGATCCAATAATGACCCCTTAGCTTATCTCTTTTTGCTTTATACAATCCAATTCTAGCAAAAATACAGCAAAAACTAACAAAGGTTTAATGGTGACCCTGAAATTCACTTTTTAAAATGGCATCACCATTACCCATGTCAGACTAGGTAACAATACTTTTGCTAAAAATACTCTTGGTTGAGATCATGTATATCAAAACAAATATAGCTTCTGTTCAATAAGTTATAAGGTAACTTATTTGTGTACTCTCGTGTTCCAAATAATAGTGTAAGGTGGAAAAAGATCAAGAATTTAATAACAGCGCAGGGTGGAAAATTGAGATTTCAAACTTAATAATTGTACAGGTCAAAATTATAGTATGAAATTGTATTTTATGTTTTTCATTAATAATCGTACAGAAGGATATAATAATGTACCACTGAAATGAAGGTCTACAATTATAAATTCTGGAGTTTGTTATTCTGGAAAAGGAAAGAATCAGTGTATGTAAAAGCTATTACATACTTTAACGAATTGTTACCAGAAATACACCAAAATGCATCTCAGATAATCCAAAATTTCAAAAATGAAGGTTCATGCTTTCAGCACTTTAAACAAAATTTAATATTATTGTTGCGTCAACGAGTCACGTGACCACTGTGGCGCCCTCTAGTTTCTAGAACTATCTTGTTCTTTCGGGAATGCTCTAGTAATTGCTCGATGTAGGGTGGGCTGGTATATAAAAGATGGGAATGTGAGGTGGGTAGAGAGATAGTGAGTGATTGAACTGCAGTCAGAAGTATTATTGACGTTCGTTTGTTTAGCGCGATTGTTGAGTTCAGTGTATCGGTAAAGTTATATTCGGAAAGAATAAACCAGTTTTATTAAGTAAAGACTTGTGTCGTTAAAATTTCGTCGGAACGAAGTACGGAAAATTAATTAACACACGGAGACGTAACATTATTATCAAGCATAACAAATATAAATGTTAACACAATGGAATTCTTTGCACAAGTATGTTCCCATACTCCAATTCTAATACAGAAATTTAGCTTAGGAATCAAAAAACCTAAAACTAATTCCTGGATTAGAAACTGAGATCAAGAATTTCATCACTAAACTTGTTTTATTGACGATTGTGAAATTATACGCTACTGTAGTTTCAATTCAAAGTGTAATGTGTCAAAAGAAATTTTACACTTCACAAAATAAGTACAATTTTTTGTTTTTGCTTACCAATTTTCATAATTAACCAGCAACTTATGCACTTGTAGCTGATCAAAAATTTATTTCAGATTCTGCCACTAAAGCAATCATGACTGCTGAAACTTGCTCATTTTGCTGAAGTATACTATAGATAGGAAATTTACTTGAGCAATTGATATAATGGATTACCTATGATTATTGATTACACTGATTAACACCACATAAAATAAAATCAATTAACTGAAATTACTATGAAAACAATTAATCAAAATAATGCCCTTACAATTTCTCATTAATTTAAGGTTATTCAGCTTAAACTATTAGTATCAAGACTCAAGAAAATAATTAAAATTTGCATTTCCAATTATTACAAGTATCCAAGCCTCATGTAAGAATAATTGATTAGTTTAATGTAATCAGTTAATGAGCTCAATAATTAATAAATTAGCAAATTCCACTAACTGGGAGACTCTACAGTATGCTAATTGTAATTATTATTATCTGTTGACAGTGTTCCTGTTTCTGTCCCTCTAGTCTAATCTGAAGTACAAAGCTAACTGAAGAATAATGTTAATTCAATATTTTCAAAACAAATAAAAATGTAAGCAGTGAATTGGAAATTCCACATAGATTTAGATGTACGTTGTTTTCTATCAATAAACTGTTACTAGTACTTCAGGGGTTATTTTTTGTGTTTTGATCTTTACATTAATGTTATTGATACGGGCATAATTAGTAAAGCTTACTGATCAAAATAAACTTTCCTATTTTCAGTTGTATTCAGAATGTTGAGATATTATAGAATAACTTAAATCAACTGGTAAGTTGGAAAAATAACCTTTAACTACAATAAGTGAAATGTAATGCATTTGGGTTATCATAATTAGTAAAGCTTACTGATCAAAATAAACTTTCATATTTTCAGTTGTATTCAGAATGTTGAGATATTATAGAATAACTTAAACCAACTGGTAAGTTGGAAAAATAACCTTTAACTACAATAAGTGAAATGTAATGCATTTGGGTTATCATAATTTGGATCACTTATTAAATATAGATCGAAACCTAATAGCATAACTAAATAAAAGTATCTTGGTATAGTGGTGGTTATGCCACTTAAGTATTTGAAACAGTGCCCTGTTGGTAGTAGTAAAGCTAATAGAATTTTAGGGTGTATTTATAAACATACTGATTACAAGTCAAAATAGATAATTATCTCTCTATACACATCACTAGTTAAGCCTCACTTGGAATGCAGTGTACAGTTTTAGTCTCCTTATCTAAGAAAGAATATTCAAATATTGGAAAGGGTTCAAAGGAGGGCTATTAGGATGATTTCAAGGACAAAGATTATCATACAGGGATATGCTGAGATATCTCTACTTGTTTTCTCTTGAGAAATAAGTGGTAAGAGGACCTTATTATAGCTTACAAGATTATCCATGTGAACAATACAATAGTGGCTCCTAATTTCTTTGTGCTGTATTCTGAAATAACAGGATGAGAGAACACAAGTTTAAGAAATGGAAAATATAATCTGAGTTCCAGTTAAGACAGTTTTATTTTTCTATGATGGTGACTGACTTGTAGAATGAGTTGTCATCAACAACAATGGAGGCAAGCACTTTATAGGAATGTAAGAAGGAATCAATTATTTCTGGAAAGTAAAGAGAGGTTTAAATTTTTTACTTTTCCATAGATACGGTGAGAAAGGATAGCCTAGAAAGAACAAATAATCCTTTGTTGCCCACATACCGTGTTACCTTAAGAGGTAGGTAACATAAGATATTCCTTTGATAAAGCCAATTTGAACTTCATCATATGGTCTTGCACAGCATCTTTCATAAGACTCTCTTAAGCTTTCATTGCTACTGAAGTCAAAACTATCTGGCCTAAAATTACTTATACAATGCTTAAATCCTCCTTTTAAGATCTGAAGTAAAACTATATTTACTTGCACAGGGTCCTCAAAAGTGCTCTCTTTCAAAATTAAATAAAACCAAAATGAAGAGAAACACATATTTTCACTTCTTGCTTTAGAAGTTCATATGTCATTCTGTGTTGTAGCCTACAGAATGCACAACTTCTCATGATTCATGGCATGCACACATTTAACAAATTGCAACATTAAGCATCCCTTATGTGACATAATTTTAGTGTGTACTGACTGACAGACAACATACTACTGTATAGTGCTGCAAGTAGTTAAAACAAGTGACCCCTCCAAAAGGCCATTGGCCTCCTTTCAGGAAAATTAGCCTTCTCCAACCTAATGGCACCTGCATCCTCCCAAGTGACCTACATAAGCTTAAAAAATGGATACAAAACTAAACAGGAAACTTTATTATTCTGAAAACAAGTCAAAGTTTTCATTGTGTGAATGCTTCAAAAATCATCATGTTGAAACATTTATCCAAATCTAACTTGAATGATCACTGGCATGCAAAATAATATAAAAAGCCAGAATTGAGGCATTAGTTAGCCTAAAGAATTAGTTAAGCCTTGATATACCAATTTCACAATTAAATGAATCACTTCAAATTTATTGTTCAGCAATTTCATTAACTTTATGCAAGAATTTATGGAACACTCTCACAATGTCAGCAGATTATATATATCATACAATATTCATTTCATAATATTTTACTAAAATGCACCAGCCCCTCCACCTTCTCAATGTGGGATTCTAGCTACAGTCCTAAACTGAAAATGTATTTACCTCCACTGACACTCTCCCACCGTATCTCCTCGCTAAAAGTCGGTTTACGTCTCCAAAAAGTGATTACACTACCTGAATGAGGTGCTTATATACAGTACCTAGATAGAGAGTGCATTGAAATTGGTGGAGAATTTCACAAATTAGAATTTGCCAAGGGCATTCGAGTGGGGTATAAAAGACTGGGGCAAGCATTTTCAATGCTCAGATGGGCAAAGAGTGAAAACCTTGGCGATAGAGAAATACTTATAGTGTCAGTGAAGATAAGTATGTCTTGGAACATATATTTGCCTAAACAAGGCAGTTAATTAACATGGAATGGTACATTTCATTTGTCATTTGATTACTCTAATTCTCTCCAAGTTACTGCTTATGTAGATGATGGTAAGGATGTGTTTTGGTTTATCTGGATTTTCAAAGAGCATTTAACAAAGTACCATATAAAAGCCTTCTTAAAAAACCAATCTCTAGAAAAGTGGAGGATAAGTTAGCTCATTGAATAGAAAAATGATTGAATGGATAAAAGCAATGGATTCTTATAAATGAAGTTTAGTCAAACCAGATTAATGTCTCAAGTGGGGTACCTCAGGGCTAAATGTAAGGGCCTTTGCTCTTTTTGGTTTACATTAGAAGTGGGAATTTTGAATAATTAGATATCTGAGTATTCTATTACTAAGATTTTTTGAGTATTCAAATATTCAACCTCTAATTAGAATGACAGTCTTAAACCTATTAGCAGTAATCAATCTTGAAATAATACAATATCTAAGATATAAGAGTAAGAAAATAAGAATTAGGAAATCAAAATTCACACTAAAATTATATTTAAAAAAAAAGCATATTTGAAGCTGAGAACTGCATTTTGACCTTGTTTAATAATTCTCATAAAACATACATCAAATTCTCAAGAAGAGACATACGTGCTCGTTTTGATTCCAGATAATGAAATAATATGAAAAGGAGGAGTAGAACAGCAACAGAAATCTTTTCACAAATGTTTTCTTCAGTTTTGTTTTGCCAATGTATACACTGTTCATAAATTCTGACTTTAAAAGAAAATCAGCATGTTTACATGTTTGGGAAAAAGACAACTGCAGAGTCTGTTAACTACAAGTGATACAACTGAAAAAGTCTCTCTGCTGGTACAAATATAGCTGGGATGCACAGACAGGTCTTTGGTAAATGTACTAGTTTTCTGTAGTAATCTTAATTCAGTCTCCTTCATGAAATTGGGTTACAATAATGCAACTGACCAAATATGTATTTTTCAAGTTCTGTTTGCAATGAGGTGGATTCTGTATAGTATTCCTTGCTAAACAGGGTAGTCACAGCGGAATGCTCGTCAGAGAAAGTTTTGTAACAGGGGGTCCAACTGCTTCCATAGATGTGCCTAGTTCCCCTCCTACAATGTCATCAGTGCTATTCGACAGACTTCAAAGCAGTTCATTTATTTTCTCTTTTAAAGCAATTCTAACTGCATCCTCAGTAAACTTAAGACCTTTGTTTCAAAGATCCAAAAATTATGTGATGAGTGCTAATTTATGTGCTGTTTCTGTTTCTGAATGTGCTGCCTTAAAGTTATGGACACAGTGGTTTTAAACTATGATATCTTTATCACATTCATCAGGTGCCAATATCAGATGATCTGATAGCAGAGTAGCAGTAACATGGTGCACCATTAAGATGGACACTTCTGATTTAGAGTACAGTGGTGGCACATTTCAAGAAATGCAACACCAGCAGCACTTCTTTGATATCTTGCCAGTTGTCATTCAATAGGTCCAGTGTTCCAGCTGCTGTACGTTTCGTGTAGGTCCTATTAGATAATACTGCTGCAAATACATTTTTTGTACATTAATTTTAGGCTTTAGTGAGATGTTGCTAGTGTGTATAGCACATGTGACAAAGTGACCAGTGATCCAAATAATGTTTTAATGGATGCAAGTTATATTATCATTATTCTTGTGTAATAGTAAATGATGTAAGTTACAAAAAATTAAGTAAGAAAAGAAAAAGAATTATAATCTGTCCATATTAAAAAATAGGAATGTATGTTTTCAAAGCAAAAGAACAGATTTAACACAGTGGTAGTTCCAATGTTTTGTAATATTTAATGTACTCATACAAGTCAAGACAACTGTAAAGCAGATGGAAATTTGGGACAACTTGATGATATTAATGAAAGTAAAATGTTTGAATATTTTGTTAAAATAATAATGGAAGTATTAGAAATAAACAAGCAGAATGTATGTGAAATTAGACAGTAGACTTTTGTTCAAATAAAGCTGATGAATTTATAAGTAAATACTGTTATAACTTTCTAAATACAGATCAGTTAGATGAAACACTACATAAAAATAACGTAACTGTTAATTCTATGTATCTAATACCAACCAATGAATATGAAATTAAAACAATTATAAATTCTACGAAATGGAAAAGAATATTACAGCTGAAATTATCAAAAATAATAATGAACAAATGATGCTAGTAATAATGTATTTGATTAATATGTAATGGAAAAATGAGTTTTGCCAAACATTTTAAAAGATACTGTCATTATGCCAAAATTTAAATAAGGCAATAAAAATGATTTGAATTTATTACAGACCTACTGCTCTATTATCAGTCATATCAATAATATTCAAGAAGATTGTTAAGGAAAGAATAATCACATTTTTAGATGTTTTTTCACAAATTGTCAGCTTGAATACTGTAAAAAATATGTGCCCTAATTACAGTGATTAATAGATTAAATCAAATGATTAATAATGATAAAATAACATATTTTTCTAGATATAATAAAAGCTTCTGACACAATTTCACAAGAACTTTTATTCCAAAAAACTTTATAAAATTGGAATAAGAGGTACTGTTTTCAATTAGTTTAACTTGTATGTACTAAATAGAAAACAAGTAGTTAAATAATAAGTGATGAAATGAACTTAAATGCTAGAATGCTCCACGGATCAGTTTTGGGTACATTACTATTTTTTATTTAAATGATTTCCATGAAATTAGGTTTTATAGGGATATAAGTTTTGCAGATGACTTAGTACTAATATATAATGGAAAGTCTGATATAATGAGTTAAAATGCATAAGAAGATATGATTATTCATTATGTTTAAACATAAAGAAAACAGTATAAAATATTTTCTATGTATTAATACAATCAAATAATTCAAAGCAAGCCAGTAATTTATGAGAACTGTATCTGTAAATACGTATCTATTAAGAATAATATAAATATTAAATCAATTCTACAAAAATCAGAAAGTATTATGTATATTGGAGTAATATTAGACTATAGATTAAATTGGAACGAACATATTAATAGAAAAAAATTAATGATATCAGCAGTAGGGTTTTAATATTTAAAACATTATTTATCTGAGAATGAAGTGAACATTATTTATCATGGTTGGTTTGATTCAATGCTACAACATGGTATCATCCATTGGGGAGGTATCTATCTAACAAATTTAAAAATTTTAATACAGTTGCAAAAAATATTATTGGATGTGTACTATCATTATTACAGTATGATCATAATAAATTACATTTTCAAAATTTAAGTACACTATCACTGCATAAACTATATATTTACAAAACAATAAACTGATTCACTAAAACTTTAAACTTCCTAAAGTAAACAAGGAAATCTTTATAAAAAAGTTATTTATATCAAGCAGCAAACTTTTATGATATTCCAAATCCCATAAGATCTCAAAACCCTTCTCCTTCAACAAAACCGATAGATATATCCTTTGCATTGTATTGAAAGATGTGATGTTTGTTTGGATTTTTCTCTTGTACTAGTACCTGCTTGCAAAGTAACAGATGGATGCTTAAGTTTCAAGTGATTAAGTATCACACCCGTTAATTTGTAATAAGCAATACTGTTACTGCAGAGGCTGCACCGTATAATGTTCTCGTTCATTTTCTCAAAGTATTTCCACGCTTTACTCTTAGATACCATCTTGCTATTTGCTATATACGGTACTTAGCCAATAGCAGATCTAGGAAATGAAAAGTGTCTGCCTCCCTTTCAATCATCATGCTGGTAATTATTTTTGGTTTCGTTTTCACTCATTCCTCACTTTAAATTACTTTTTTAAAAATTAGCAAATACTTGAATATTTGTTCAAATAATAATTATATTTCAATTATTCAGTCTTACCCCTAGTTTTCATCAGTGACATAGATGAAAGAATGGTCAATCAATTACTTAAATTTGCTGATGATATTTAAGTCTTGGGTGTTGCTGGCTGCGAGGAGGATACTGCTGCTTTACGAAAGAATTTAAATTATTTGGCAACTAATTGGGCAAGTAAATGGCAGATGGCTTTCAATAATAAAAAATGTGAGGAAATGCATATGGGCTATCATAATTGGAATTAAGTATACTTTTGATGGGAATAAATTTAAGTGTTATGGCAAAAAAAGGATTTTGGTTTTCTGATTGATTAGTCTTTTAAGCCATCCAAGCAATGTGCTGTTGCCACTAGTAGGGCAAATAGGATTTTATGTTGTATACACAGAAATATTGAATACAAGTCTAAAGAGATTATAATTTAATTGTGTAGGTCATTGGTTAAGCCACGTTTAAAGTATTATGTTCAGTCTTCGGTTCCTTACTTTTAGGAAGATCAATAGATTGTTAGAACAGGCTCAGAGAAGGGTCAATAAAATTATATCTGGAAAAGTTGTCATATGAGGGTAGGTTAAGATCTCCAATATTTTCTTTTTTTTAAAAAAAAAAAGACTAATTAGAGGGATCTGACTGAGGTGTTTAAAATTTTTAAGAAAATTGATAGTGTTGATGCAACATATATTTTCTTACTTAATGGTGAGAATGATAGGACTAAGAGACACAAGTATAAATTTTGGCAGGGTAGGAGTCATCTTCAGCTAAGACAATTTTATTTTCATAACATGTTAGTTGGCCTTCAAAATGGGTTGCCTTCAGATGTGATGGAAGCAGTAAATTTAGGAGAGCTTGATAAATATTTGAATAATAAGGGCTGGCTTTGAGTTTATATATATGTAGTTTAGTGGAACAGACAGCCAAGGTGGATCAACAGGTCCCTTGTTGTCCTTAAATGTTATAATCAAAATGATTATCTCCAAATTTATTATATATTTTCTGTTATATAAAAAAACCTCTTCATATTAGCACATATTTGACCACATGAGGCTGTGAATTAACAGTGGATGACACACTTCACAAGTCAGTCAATTACTTCAGTTTTTCCATACACTAATCAGAGAAAATTATTTCCAAATCTATGACTCTCTTAAGGTAGCCAAATGCCTCGTCATCTAATTAGTGACTCACATGAAAGGATTAACGAGATTCCCACTGTCCCTATCTATTATCTAGCGAAACCACAGCCAAAGGAATGGGCTTGGAGAAATCAGCAGGAAAAGTTCCACACCAGCATATATTTGCCTGAGTTAGGCAGTTAATTAATAGTTGCACAGCCTTCAAGATAGAACTAAAAGGTACAATTTTAAAATACAATTCAAACAACATAACCAGATTGCAACTTGTTGGTAATTACATTTGAAAATTTTGTGTATCATTGTGTCAAACCAATGTATAACAGGATGTACTGCATGTGTAGATTTAGTTCAAAAAGTGAATTAGAAGTTATGATGTTTAGGATGCAAAACCACTTGTAATATAGATTCTTATACTATTCCAGAAGAAACTATGTTTTATATTTGACACAAAGTCTTCATATTCACTTGTTTGCTGACACAGCATAATTTCAGACAAATGTAGTTCCCACATGTGATTGTTTTATGTTCCTTTAACATTCAAGGTGGTAGCAACCTTGGAATTTCCCTTGGTGATATTTAACACCCATGAAGAACTTGGATCACACTGATATAAAGTACTTTGAAATTGCATTTGACAGGAATATCACCACAGATTGCTGATTAGGAGGGGAGTTTCTGGAAGTGACACTTGGAGTCATATTTTGATTTAGCTGATATAATCCTGTCTGTGATTTTGGTAATTAATTCATCTATGCAGGTTGCCAGAGAAAGGCAAAACACATCCTATACAAATCTGCAGAAAATGGCCAAATGATTTAAGAATAATTATTTGTGATTAGTAAAATGTAAAACTGGAGTAATATGTCATGTGAAATGTGTCATTCAATGTTAAATAACTGCCTCATCAGAGCAGATATATGCTGATCTGGAAAGATTATTGTTTCCGATATTACAGGAAAACTATAATAAGTCTGGAAATGATTTTTTCTAATTAGTATACTTATAGGGAAGAGTAGGAGTAAGTACACGATATGCAGCACTTAGTGCCATTCATGTGTCCTGTCCAAGCCAAAATGTGCTAATCAAAATTTATCCATTACCAAAAATGTATACCATATATTCTGATGTAATATAAGTTAAACTGTTGAATGACAAACATCAAAATTCTAGTAATTGAAAGACCATGAGGCAGGTATGCCTGTTCTTATATGTTTATAAATTTGTTATAAGTTATAATATTAACAAATAATAGCAGACTAGAATTATAATATAAATTATTTACATACCTCATGTCTGGCATCTGGACTATAAAATACAAGGATTAATGAGGTGAATATGTTGATAACTAGTCCAGCAATTGTCATTAGATTAGGGGCTAGCCATAGAGGAAATTTTTTAACCAGCCAGTTCCAAAAAGGCTGCATAAAAGGATCCAAAAACGAAGAGCCGGAAGCACTGTACTTGTGCTCTTTCAGCTTTTTTAATTGAGCAGGTGACAAAATATCTGCCGAACTGAAAATCATTGTCACCAATATACTTCAACCTACGACAAACCAGAATTTAACAACTTCCCCAAACTACCACACAGCTTTCAGCTGACAGATTGTGTAGCTGTAATTGGATTTCTACGCAAGCGTAAGAAGCTTTTCTGTCGCTAGGTGTGAGTAAACGAAAGTATGTTAATTTTGACCTAATTTTAAACCATAGAGGTAAGAAGAAATTGTTACCTTTTTTGCACTCTAAGATATAAACAGTATATTATTCAACATGCAGTAATCAGAAGAAAGCATTTTCTAAAAGCTTATAATAATATTATGTATTCGACCTAAGTGAACAGCACTTAATTAACTTAAAAATATTTTAGAAATCTTGAAATTAAGGATAGGTTTCGTTTCGTAATAAATTTTATATACGTTTGGTAAACTAATATATTGTTACGTCTCCGTTTGTTAATTAACTTTCCGTAACTTCGTACCGACGAAACTTAAGCGACACAAGTCTTTACTTAATAAAACTGGTTTATTCTTTCCGAATATAACTTTACCGATACACTGAACTCAACAATCGCGCTAAACAAACGAACGTCAATAATACTTCTGACCGCAGTTCAATCACTCCCTATCTATCTCTGACTGCACACATTACCTTCCCCGCTTTTATATATCCGCCTACCCTATATCTAGTAAGAACTTGAACATT
>NW_013668704.1:138761-140537 GCF_000517525.1 Limulus polyphemus
GTAATGTGTGGGTAGATAGTGAGTGATTGAACTGCGGTCAGAAGTATTATTGACGTTCGTTTGTTTAGCGCGATTGTTGAGTTCAGTGTATCGGTAAAGTTATATTCGGAAAGAATAAACCAGTTTTATTAAGTAAAGACTTGTGTCGCGTAAGTTTCGTCGGAACGAAGTTACGGAAAAATCAATTAACGAAACGGAGACGTAACAATACAAAATTAAATCCCATCAAAATATAGCAAAAATATCAATCCTCTTAGTATACAAAGTAATATATCTTATTCCTGTATACTATATTATGTTAAAACTGTTAAACTTTCGCATTTCACGAAGGTTAACTAGAGGTGGAATATGTTGACGTGAACAAAATCGGATGCGTTTCGCTTGTTCGGTATGAAACAAGAACATACTTTTGTCTTTTCGTTAAATCAATTTCTTTGATTTCTGTTCGAGTAAAAATGACTTACGGCGATTCGGGAATGCTGTTGATTGTGTTTTCTGATGGAATTTGTGAATTAGAAAGTTTCAGACAATATTTATATTGACCAATCAATGGGAAAGTGTGCTTCCTAATTAAATAATAATCCTCACCATGTACATCTAGATTTTACTTACATTTTTATTCGAAGTTGCGTTTATTGTATTACCAGCATTACTAGTACAGATTGTCATTTATTTCTAATATCAGAAAATGGCGAATATGGAGTACTTCCGGGGTGCCACAACGTTGGAACATATTTGTTTGTTTGCTGTTAAACGCAAAGCTAGATCTGAAAAAGAGAGACTATTGTTTTGTCGAAACATGTATGTTCCCAAAAATAAAACACTTCATTGTGCTTATAAATCGTTGTTTGCTGATTTTACTACTATGCTGGTATAATGTGCTTCAATACTCAAGTACAAAACTACACAATTGGCTATCTGTGTTGTGCCCACCGCGAGTATCGAAACACAATTTTTAGCGCTATAAGCCTTCAGAATTACTGCTGAGCCACCGGGGAAGTCCATGTTGGAACACTTTGTAAATGCTTGTATAGCAGACAGGGATGTTCGACCGAAAAAGCAGAACACATTCCAGAACGCGAAAGTGAAACAGTTTCGCCAAATCAAATTATCAAGGTTCGTTCCGTATAAGAGTCTCTCGTCGGATCAGCGGAAAGTTTACGGACTTGCAATGCTAAAAATCTGGAATAAATTTACCGCAGTAGATAGAGCGCAAATATCCTATTTTGTAACTTTGCGTTAAAACTAACGAACCGTCTCAAAAATTACGTTTTAACATAAAAACTTTTCAAAGAAGTGTAGATCCCAAAGTCTTTTCTGGCCAACCTAGTGTTTTTCAACACTTCATACAACGTCATTGGAGAAGGCATCTATCGACGCTGGAATAATTTTAATAATGGGATTT
The DNA here is from genome assembly GCF_000517525.1 of Limulus polyphemus. Classification (NCBI taxonomy): domain Eukaryota; kingdom Metazoa; phylum Arthropoda; class Merostomata; order Xiphosura; family Limulidae; genus Limulus; species Limulus polyphemus. The sequence continues at coordinate 140,167 of NW_013668704.1, forward strand.
CTGAAACCATTGAACAAAATCGAAACCCTTACATATGATGGGAATAAACATCCCAGATAACACATGACGTTTCTTCAACGTTGCTGAATAGTTGTGCTTTGGTAAAATTGACAACGTCATGCATTATATTGTTACGTCTCCGTTCGTTAATTGATTTTCCGTAAATTCGTTCCGACGAAACTTTAGCGACACAAGTCCTTTCTTAAATAAAACTGGTTTATTCTTTCCGAATACAACTTTACGATACACTCAACTTCAACAGTCGCTCTGTAACAAACGCTATAATTCTCATGTGCTCGTGCTCGACAATACTCAGTTCAATTACTCACTACTGACACACATTGTCACGTCACGCCGTGACCATCTTATAT
>NW_013668705.1:0-12468 GCF_000517525.1 Limulus polyphemus
ATTTTTCTGAAAATGTGGTGTCTATTTACTTGTGACCACGCTGTGTATATCGGCTTGTTCTTAACTAGATCCAAAGTATAATTTAACTACTAAATTTAAAGTATCATTCAACTCAATTTCAGACCATTTGAATTCTAATACATAGCATAATAAATTGGGGCTCGTGTCCGAGATCTGAATCAGAGACAAAATTCGATCTAAATTAAAATTTAAATCACAATTGAATTTATATTTATCAGTGCCAACAAGATTTGATCATGTCTGATCATCAAGATTTTCTTGTATCATCCTCCCTAGAACAACTAGAAAAATATAACAAAAATGAATTGCTCGAAATTGTCAAAGTTTTGGAACTAGAAGCTAAAAGATCAATGAAAAAAATGAACTAAAAAACATATTATCGAAATACTAGTCGATGATGATTTGCTGCCTGAGGAAGCATTAGAAGAATATTCTAGTGTCCCCACTAGCCAATCGGGGTTGAGTGATAAAGATAAAATTGGGGTCCAGCTAAAATGGAAACAACTCAAGCTTGAACAGGCACGAATCGAAGCCAAGAAAGAAAAAGAACAAGTTCGAATCGAAGCCGAGAATAAACAAGCTCGTATTGAAGATGAAAGAGAAAATAAACATCTAGAGGCCGAAAAAGCTCGCACTGAAGCCGAAAAAGAAATTAGGCTGAAAACAATGGGAATTACACTCAACACTAATCGATCAAGGCAAAATGACAACTTTGAACTTAATCAGTATGTTAAAGTACCACCATTTAATAAAAATGAAGTTGATAAACATTTCCAACATTTTGAGAAGGTTGCTCAAACCATGGAATGACCAAGTGAAAAATGGTCATTATTATTAAAAAGTGTCTTAAATCTTTCGACAAGGGGTCGGTCAATTTGACTCACGTGACCTTCTGTACTCGTTGAAAGTTGACACAAACTTAATACTTAGAACTCTCTATATATTGGATATATCTTCACGAAATCTGGCAGTCTTTCAGTTAATATTACAAGTATTTCACATACAAAAAGTCATATTTCTTAGTGAAGTATTTCTAATAAAATAAAATAAAGTTTTGACCATGAATATATTGAGTATTTGTTTGGAATAGTCCGTGTGCAAAGTAATTTTCATGTTAAAATTAAAAATACTTTTCGTCATCTCAAAATTCCTTTGTATAATCCCTAAAACCTCGTACATGCATTTCAAACTTTTTTCACTAAATCCTTATAGGTTTTATGTTATTTTCTTTACCCTATCTCCAAACGAGATTAGTCAATTCAACCGACCTCGTAACCACAAAAAATATCGAAATTAATCTTCTTTTCTTTCTAGAATGACTTCAAATTGTAACCTGAAACTACACTCGTTTATCCTATGTAGCTCTTAGTTCGTTACATTATACATCTATTTATAATTAAATTTTATTGTTTATTGCCCTTTGAACAGTGTCTAACTGCTATCCCCCCCCCCCATTATAAGTTGTAAATCACTCTGCAAAAGTGCAGCTCACGTTACACTATCAAATTACAATTCCCACCAGCTGCTGAAGTACGTGCCTCGTGACCCATTTTAGTTAATTATTATTATTATTTATTTTACCAATCTAGTCTTAAATAATTTAAAAAGATACGTACTTTTAATTCTAGTTACTTTTATAATGATAAATATGAAAAACAAGAAATAAAGTACTTATCCAATCTTTTTTTTTTCTTTGCCTTCAATTGTGGGGAGAGTTAAGCCTGATTTGTTTTAGTGATTATAGTAAAGCAGTAAACAATTTTTATTTAATTAAATAATACACCTAACAATATAGACTAATAACATGCAAAAAGTAGACAAATTCACTTACTTCTAAAAATGTTCCTGGCTTTCTAACTATGCGACATAAGCCGTTACAAATTCATCCAAGCTTGTAGTAAACTTTCCCACGTGAACGATTTCGCTACTGCGAGTAAAATTGACCATTATCAGTTCAGAACACAACGTTATACAATACTCCATTTGACTGATGAAATCCTTGACTTTCTATTGGTTATAGATAACATATATATATATATATATATAATGAAACGTAAGAGAGAACTATCAACGAATTGTGAAAGAGAGGATGTGACAGGTGGGTGTGGCAGGAGGGTTCTGATTTTCTATTCGATAGCTCTGTAACCAAACAAATTTGAAGGCTATAAAAATTATGGTTTGTCTGAGCAAGAAGGATTTTATGGAATAATTTATGCTTAATTTTGTACTTTTTTGATGGGTGGTGGATAAAATAGGGATGATGACATGCTAAGAGAAAATGTGGAAATTCAGAATTTGTTTTTAATATTGCCATGTAGAATTAAGAAATTAAACTCATATATTATTAAAATATGAATTATTAGCTAAGATTTTATGCTATTCTAATTGGTATAACATAAACAAAAAGTAGTTTAATAAAATTTCGAATGTAAGATACTAAAGTCTTGTGTCATGTGCAGTAAAAGATACCTCTGGCGATAGGGTTAATAGCATCCTTTGGGTTGTGAATTTTACAAAATTTTGTTGTGATTTTCATCTTAGAAATCCAATTTTTAAGCATTGCTAAAAAATTCCATTATATATCCAATTAGTTTCAACGTGATTGATAGTCATCAATGCATATATTTTGATACCCTATTTTGCTGATTCCAGTAGTCATCATTTCTGGCTATTGGTCAAGATCAATTTATATCTAATGAAATAAACATATCAGTAACATTCAATAAATAAGGATTTGAGTAATCAGAAAATTTTGCCATTGTCTATCACATTTGCTAAACTAACTAATTTTTACTTGAAGAGTCATAATAGAAGAAACTTTCTATGGCTTTCAAAGATATATAATTCAACATGAAAACATCTTCAGGAATGAAAACACTTCTGAAGAGACGATAAAAAAATCACAGATCTGTAGTTTGTTCCCAAGTCTAAACTTCCCATTAAATTACCCCTAAAGAAGTTCCATGAAGTTAGTATCTCAAGAACCCATAAATTACTACTCAAACCAGTCTATTTACTCCACTTTGACACATACATCATTCATAATTTGCTTCATCGAATTGTATTTAACCATTGACTCAAACTATTTTCAAAGCTTGGCTTCATTAGTAAATTTTCAAACCATAAGCTGTGACATCATAAAGGGGTGGGCAATGAAGATTTTTGGTAATAAAACCATTAAGAGATCACAAGAAACAAATCATAATACCTATATAAGTCTATACTTTAGGATAGGAAGAGATCTTCTAAAAAAATAAAATCAGTAAATATTTACAGGAAAGACCCATCAGAGCTGCATAGAAATGAAAGTTGTTAGTCCTTTTTTTATATTCAGATCACATTAACTAAATGTTGAATAATGACAAAATATCAAATTCTAAAATATTTTTTGAGATAAAAATTGTTGAAATTGTTATTTCTTTTATTTAAATTTTGAATTTTTTTATGGAGATATGCACTTGACATTTGAGAGGTGCTCTGTCATCCAAACAGGATTAAAAGATAAAAATATAACTATGAATGCCATTTGAAGTACGCCAAATACGAAAAGCAAATTTACCAACACTACTGAAGCGGGATAAAAAATAAGTTTAAATCTTCATCAAACCTTTATCACACAAATAGGTTATTAAAATATTTAACAAATCCTGAGCTTGGAAGTGCATGCCTTAAGGCATGTAGAAACTTTAAAATCAAACAAGCTATCTAGGTTGAACCAGATTAAAAAATTCCCAACACACAAATCTAGAAAATTATACATTCAAAGAAAATATCTCACCTTGCTGTTGGCAAAAAGTAAGCCTACTCCCTCCATACAAACTTGTAGCAGCCCATCTTCACCTGTCCTCATGTCCTGAACAGGGAATTCTCCACCTAATTCTGTACCTGAGAAGTGCACACAAAAGGGAAAATATTTTCAGTTAATGAACTAAATGATATGGTCTGACTCACAAAAACTGTATATCTACATAAAACAAAGAAACACATTCTAAATTTATGTCTTTTGAAATAGTTGAAAGAATCTTAATTTTCTTTATTCTTAAAGTAAAAACACTGAAAAAAGATTTCATAGATTATTAAAAATAAATTGTACCTATGATATAATTTTCAAGAAATATTTTCTATTACTGAAATGACAATCACACTAAAGTTTTCACATTTCACAAGACACAATTATGAAAAACAGATGGATGTAAGGTTAACTTCTGATCTCTCAGTGACATTAAAAAATTGCAAGACAAAATATTTCTATGATCAGTAGAAGATACAATTTTCTAATCCTTTCACAAATTTTATCGAAATCAACTATATCTAACATTAATTTGTTTCTATAATAGAGCATAAAGTACAGATGGTTGAGTGTGTTATACTTAAACAATTCTGAATATGCAAATCAGCAAGTCATATGTGACAACCACAGCTGATATCAAGTAGTGGTGGAACAACAAGATCATAACTACATTTTGACATTACATGGCATTTTGTAGGTTGTGTGATGCCATCAAAAACTGATTAGTTTTGTGAAGAGTATACAACAGCCTTTTCCAAAGCAAATTATTCACACATTCAGATTATAAGAATGTTTTCAGGTTGGGGATTTAGAATTTCCAAGATAGGAGATGTACTTTGTACTTAATGGCATTGACAAACAAATGAATACTGTCTAATCTGGAGCATCAGGACCATCCAAAAAGAGACCTACAACAAGTTATACTCCAGACATGGTAAGAAAAGTGCAGCAACAGTATGCAACATAATCAAGAAAGATTCCCTCTGGAAAAGTGACCCAACTCACATGTACACAAGTTTCTTCCAAGACACATCCATTCAGCTGTTGCATACCTTAAACAACTGAAGAATGAAATGGATATTCATGGAATTCCATAAAAATACTTGCCAGTCAAGTTGTCAGAAGCATCACCTATGAATTTCTGTGTGAAGGGACAGTTGAAATAGCTACTGAGAAATTGCCATCTTTTTACACTGAATGGATGTGTTTTGAACACAACAGCCTTTTGCAATGGAAATCACATTGCAGGGCTATGGTCAAGATGAAGAGAGTCATCAGATAGAGTGTTTTGAACACGACAGCCTTTATGATAAAGCCTTTTGCAATGGAAATCACATTGTAGGGCTATGGTCAAGATGAAGAGAGTCATCAGATAGAGCATGACCAGACATAGTAACACTGGGTGTAACTACATAGTGAAACTGCAAAATCATTTTAATATAACATACTCAACTCCTCTATTACATATCTATATATTGTATGTTCAAATATAAACTGGTACAGCTATAGAACAAATGTTTTTACAACAAAACTAATGTTGTGCAATACAATGAGCAAGAAAAGAGAATAACGGGTCATATTACCAGATAAAATACCTGTACCTCCAGCAACTGCCCTTTCCATGGCTTCTTTGATGCAGTAATACAGTTCTTTGCACTGGATAAGTAATCAAACAAATGACAAAAATCACTTTACCATGAATTTAATATTTTCTCAATATAGGAATCCTACAATAAATATAGGTGCAGTATTATTAACATTAACTTCCTCAATATGGGCCTGGTCGATTTGACAGACCACATCACCTAATTGTACTTGTTTAAAGATTTGATACTACTAACTTTTAATATAATGTGTATATCTTCACAAAATTTGGCAGTCTTTCAGTTTATATTATAAGTCTTTCTTATACACAAAATCATATTTTAAGTGAAGTATCTTAAATAAACCAAAAAAACAGTTGTCCATGAACATATCGGTTATTTCAATACTATTTGTTTTGAATAGTCTGAGAGCAAAGTGATTTTCATATTAAGATTAAAAATACTTTTCTTCATCTCAAAAATCTCAAATTTTATTTGCATAATCTCTAAAACCTCTTAAATATATTTGAAATGTTTGTTTTCAGTGAAATTTTATATTTTACCTTTTATTTTCTGTACGCTAACTCGTAAAACTTGACTGATCTCGTAACCACCAAAAACAAATTGAAATAAGTCTAAATTACCTTCTTTTTCTTTCTAAAATGATTTCAAATTGTAACATTAAACTACATTCGTTTATTCTAAGTAGCTCTAAGTTCGTAAGTTTGTTTTATTTAGAACCGTATCTAACTACTACTTGTGCCATTATAAGTTGAAAATCACTTGGGGAATGTGCAGCGCACATTACGCTATCCAATTATGTTACCCATGAGCTGCTCACGTGCATGCCTCATGAAAATATGTTATTGTATTATTATTTATTTTATCTAATCTAACGTTAACTAACCTAGAGTTTCCTATTTTTACCTTTTAGTTAATTTTAGAATAATAAATACAGAATAAACATAAAAAACAAGAAATAAAGTACTTACCCGAGTATTCTTTTTTTCAAGTGTCGACTGTCGATGACACTTAAACCTACTTTATTTTTTAATACTAATGGTAGTAATGCACTAAAAATTTCTATTTAATTAAATAATGCACCAAAGATCACAGGATAATAACATACAAAAAGTAGACAATTTCCTCTAACTATCACAATTTTTCAGACTTTCTAACTATGCGACAAGAGCCATTACGAATTCATCCAAGCTATTTGTTATCTATCCCATAGGAACAAAGCTTGTACTAAAAGTGAACTTGACAATTCTCTGTTCAAAACATAATGTAATATGATACGTCACTTGATAGATGAAAACCTTTATATTTTATGTTATATATAATATAGAATTAAATGTAACAGAGAGCTATTAACAAATCGTGAAAGAGAGGGTGTGACAGTTGGTTGTGGCAAGAGGTGTCTGACTTTCTATTTGATGGCTCTTTAACCAAACAAAATTGAAGGCTATAAAAATTATGGTTTGTCTGAGCAATGACGAATTTATAGTGAGTAATTTATGTTTAATTTCATACTTATTGGAGGGGTGGTGAATAAAATAAAGATGCCTACAGAAAATGTGTCATGCGTCACACTAGGGGAAATTCAGGATTTTTGATAATATTGCCTCATAAAATTAAGAACTTAAAACATATATATTATTAAAATATAGATTATTCGTTAAAAATTTATGCTATACTAATTGGTATAACATAAATAAAAAGTAGTTGAATAAAATTTTGAATGTAAGTCACTAAAACTTCGTGACATGTGTAGTAAATGATGCCCAGGTAGATAGGGTTAATAGTTGACATCAGACTTCTTATAAGATAGCAAATTCAAACCATCCAAAAGTTACTATTCACAAAAAATAACTGTACAGAAAGGAGTATGAAAAATGGCACTTTCTCAAAAATTGTTGGTGGACAGTATCCACCTGCATCCATTCTTGAATCTAAACAGTGCATGTAATTCCAAAAATTGAAATGATCTAATATCACTATATTTCTCTGAAAAACAATCAGTTTTGAAACATCACAGACTCTGAAACCAATGAAAAAAACTGTTAGGTTTTAATGAATTAATGTAAGTAACACAAACTGTTTTTGCTTTGATTAAATAAGTAATTATGAAAAAAATATTTTATACACATTAAACATTTAAACAACAAAACACGCTTAACACACTTTTTATTTTACATAGTGCTCTCTGCACATTCCCCAGAGAAAATTAAGGCCAGCTTTGTAGTATTAATAGTTTTATCATCTCAGGTTTATATTTTCCCTATTCAGAGATAAGATAATATTTTTGAAATTGACTGTATTCTTTCTTTCAAGCAAACTTATGGTAGTATTTTAGCCCTATGTATATGAGCTCGGTCATTTTGACCAGTCTTGTAACCATAAAACTATAAATATTATAAATTTATAATTACTAACTGCTAAAATGAATACCAAGTTTTTGTTAGGAAAAGTTTATATTTTATCTGTTATTTTCTCTACCCTAACACTAACGGTAGCTAAATCATCAATGTACAGTAAACTGAAATTTTTTTAAATTATGAAATAAAGTAAGAAATACTTTTATTCTTCTTCGAAGACATCATTTTGGGAAACTGTTGACCATCTAATATATTCACAGTTTCAAATGTTTACCTTTTCACATATAGCTTATTTTAATTTCATAGCTTTATTGCCTGGCTTCTAAGATGTACAGTTTACTTATCAAAATAGTATTGGTTCTTTCAAACCAACAGTGGAGCTCTCCTGATATAGTTAGGACAGTTATTGAGCATTTCATCAATGATTGAAAGGGCTTAGTAGCTCTTGCTTTCTGAGCCTCCAGGTGGTGATGAACAATACAGTGCATTGAACTACACTGTACATTTGTCATTCATGTAATAGATTCTTGTACACCTAAGTAAAGCATGGTGAAATTGTTCAATTGGACATTTACTGAACTAGACCTAGTTTCTTTTCCCAAGTTTGTTGCTAAAACAATAATTCACATACTTACCAAATATGCAATTTATAACATAAATAATACACAAATTACTAAAATAAAATGTCCAATAACAACTACAATTGAACTGCCTTTTTAACTAAATTATAAGTAAGTTAAAAATGCATTGATATATGAACATACGGAGAAGTTAAGATCATTGAAACTACATTTGACTTTCTCATTATCTACAGAAATTGTAGATACTATATTACTGAAGTTATACAAATTAAAGAAAGATAATTTTTTTTTCTAATATTTTCTTTAGAAATAAAAACTTTTCATTATAAACACAAGCTGATACTAATTTTATTGTCATATGTTGATTGATAGTAAAGTTATTTAAACCTGAATGTAACTCTGCAAACATCATTAAATGTGCAAAAGAGTCAAGTCCGTCTAAGCAGAGTTGATACAAGTAATGCTATTTTTTAGGGCTTACCTTTTTTGTATGATACCTATGCAATTGTGTTTGTCCACCATTCCTTCTCCATAAACAAAGAACTTTATTTTTAGGACTGTATGTCATGTTAACCAGACGTTCATACCACCATCGTTCTACAATGGTACCAATCACACTTCGAAGAATTATTCCATCATCTCGAACCTATTAGATGATTCATCATTTGAGTAAAATTATTCTAACTATTATATGAAGTTAACAGTAAAAAACAAACAATAAATGGTGTTTTACAGAACTTCTGGATTGAATTCAATAAGAGGCAGAACATTGTGTTATTACTTTTGATTTTATCCATTTCATTAAAAATATCAGTGTGTGCACTTGATGACAGATTTCCATTTTCTTTATAGTTTAATATATAAGCCAACACAATATAATGATATTAAATGAATTACTTAATCAGTAAAAGATACAACAAAAATAATGATTACTTGCTACATATTTTTTAAAATTTATTTGTCTAGTCATTTGCACATTATCCCTTTTAATCTCCTTCACACCTGAAGTTTCTTTTGAAGCTTCACTTTTTTGTTAGTCCATATATAGATAGCTTCAAATTACTTTTACTTACAGTTAGACTGATTTGAGAACTCAATTTCAATGCTTTTAAAATCAACTTCACCTTACTGTGAGGAAATAATAGAACATAAATCTTTTGCATTTCGTTACACATAAGAAATAAGAGTTAAAATAAAAACTTTTGACTGGACATACCTCCATGAAAAGCATATCTCCCGTAGCATCCATGCCTGAGTGTACTGTAAATGATTGCCGATACATCTGCCGACTACCCAGTGGTTTAAGGTCTATGTCATTTCCACTCTGTGAAACAGTTAATTACCTTTATGACTCCTGAACAAATCCAAAACATAAATGTGTCAATATAACTTCCTTAAAAAAAAAAGTAGTACTGTTTGAAATATCTATTCATTTCACCATCTTGAAAATAAATTCTGAAATTAAATTAGTTTATCAATCCTCATTTTATGAATTGCATATAATATTACTCTTGACAATTACCACCAATGAAATGGCACTTACAAATTATAAATAGTAATCCTAAGACTATTGGCATTATCTGCACTACTATTATTTACCAGGTTTTCAATCTGGTCAAGAAGTTCATTAATTTCTGCACTGTACACCAAACTAATGTGACATTTTCCTAGAAGACGGCGAACTTTCCTCCGGATGGACATTTTGTTAACTGCCATCATAACCATGAAGGCTACCAAGTTATATAACATTGTTGATAACAATCTATCTTCATCATGTTCAAGTCGTTTCCTATCCATTTCAGATAAAGAATTATATCTGTCAATAAAACAAACAAAAATTAAATCTGCTATAAAGAAAAACTTTTACTTAAGTAAAACTATACACTATAAGTAAAATACAATCTTTGTATACGCACATGTAAAAACATATTTACACATATTTAAAGACATAGTCTGTACAGAAAGATTATTGAAAATAAAGTTTAGACAAAGAAACATTAAAAAAACTAATTTATTGTAGGTTCAAAAATTGCATTCTGATAAATTAATCTCACATATATACTATGATGAAACTTTGAGATATTTGTGTCCCAAAACAAATATACAAAAATTCTATGATACATGCATACAAGCAATATGGTGCTTATGCAATAAAACAAATGTATAAACAAATTGTATATACTTTAGAAAACTCACAATATAGAAATTTAACTATTAATAGCTAAAACACTCACAAGTAAAGACATTACACTCCATACTTATCTAAATAAACCATAAGAAACACAAAACAACTTAATGTCTAAGCAGAATGTGGATAAATATACTAGTATCATTGAGCAAAAACCTAATTTTACTCATATATTTTAACTCTCAGTCAATTTGACCAACTACACGATCTCTTTGTACTAATTTAAAGTCTTTATAGTTTTGATACTAACTTTTAAAACAGTATGTTTATCTTCACAAAATTTGGCAGATTTTCAGTAAACATTGTAAGTCTTTCATATACAAAAAATCATATTTTTAGTGAAGTATTTTTTAATAAATTAGAAAAAAATTTGTCTGTGAATATATAGAGTATTTGTTTTTAGTAGTCCACATGCAAAGTGCTTTTCATTTTAAGATCAAAAATACTTTTCTTCATCTCAAAAATCTCAAATTTCATTTGCTTAATCTCTAAAACCTCTTAAATACATTTCAAATGTTTGTTTTCAGTAAAACTTTGTATTTTATGTGTAATTTTCTCTACCCTAACTCCATACAAGATTGGTCAATTTGACCAACCTCGTAACCAAAAACAAAAAAATCTAAATTACCCTTTCTAGAATGACTTCAACTTGTAACATGAAACTAAATTTGTTAATCCTAAGTAGCTTTAAACTCATAACAGTATACATGTATATAATCAAATTTTGTTTTATTGTACTTTGAACCATGTATAACTACTATTTGTTCCATTATAAGTTGTAAATCACTTGGGGAACATGTAGCTCACATTATGCTCTCGAATTACCTTGCCCATGAGCTAATCCTAGCTGCTCGAGTGCATGCCTTGTGAAATGTTTTTATTATGTTACTGTTATTATTTATTTTACCTAATCTAACCTTAACTAACCTAAAGTAATCCCTATTTTTACATTTTAGTTACTTTTATGATAATATATAGATAAGGAATAAACATGAAAAACAAGAAATAAAGTACTTACATGGGTCTTCTTTGTTTTGCTGTCGACTGTCGATGACACTTAACTTTACTTGTTTTTTTTATACTAATGGTATTAATGCACTAAATAATTTTTATGTAATTAAATAATGCACTAAATAATTTTTATGTAATTAAATAATGTACTAAATAATTTTTATGTAATTAAATAATGCACCAAATAACATGAAATACTAACTTGCAAAAAGCTGACAATTTCCCAAACTATCAATTTTTCTGGCTTTCTAATTATGCGACAATAGCCATTACAAGTTCATCCAAGTTAGTTGTTATCTTTCCCATGGGAACGAAGCTTGTACTAACAGAGAAAATGACAATTGTCTGTTCAGAAAACAATGAATATAATAAGTCATTTGATAGATGAAAATCTTGACTTCGTATTGTTTATACATAATACAGTATTAAGATTAAGAGAACTATTAACAAATCCTGAAAGAGAGGATGTGGGTGTGGCAAGGAGGGTCTGATATTCTATTTGATGGCTCTGTAATCAAACAAGATTGAAGACTATAACAATTATGGTTTGTCTGAGCAATGACGATTTTGTAGTGATTAACTTGCACTAAATTTCATACATATTGGAGGGGTGGTGAATAAAATATAGAAGAGGGGACGCTTAGAGAAAATATGTCACATTTCTCACACTAGGTGAAGTTCAGAATTTCGTTTAATATTGACTCATAAAATTAAGAACTTAAAACTTATATATATTATCAAAATATGGATTATTAGCTACGAATTTATGCTATACTAATTGTATAACATAAACAAAAAATACTTTAATTAAGTTTTGAATGTTAGTCACTACAACCTTGTGTTTGTTTGTAATTAAGCACAAAGCCACACAACGGGCTATCTGTGCTCTGCCCACCATGGGTATCGGAAACCGGGT
>NW_013668705.1:12649-19725 GCF_000517525.1 Limulus polyphemus
AAACCCGGATTCTAGCATTGAAAGTTCCCAGACATACTGCTGTGCCACTGGGGGGTGAAACCTTGTGACATGCACAGTAAAGGATGCCCATGGCAATAGAGTTAATAGAACATTTTACAGGACTCACCTTTCTATCATCTCACCTGGACCCTGGTCCATTCCAATCATATCTCGTTCCTGAGCCACAGCATCTAGAAATGCATCTTCCCAGAACTGCATGTAATCCCAGAGGGTTGAGCGTTCCTTACCTATGAAGTCGATGCACAAAAAATGGATCAATAATACATGAATCACCTTCTATTTAATCAACCAACACTCATATATCAATTATATTTATACAAAATTTTATTTTTGTTATTTCTGCATAAGTTTATACAATTTAATGGTAATTTACAAAACAATATTCAGAAACTGATTACTAATATTCCTGAAGCAACTTGAAAATTTTCGAGAAAATTTTCTAAATTGCTTCAGAGTTTTAGTAGTTAAGGGTTTTTAGTATAAGCAAGTAGTCAAGGATATATATATAAAAAGAAAAGAGGCAACAAGAGGATGCTTGTGTTACAAAATAGGCTTGCAAAATGAGCCTTGAGAATTGATAAACAGGAACTTAGTTATGTAAGGAGTATCGCCTATAAACAAGCAACAAGACACGTGTATTACAAAAATAAGCTTGAGAAGCGAGCTTGGAAACCAGTAACCAAGGTCAGCAGCAGAGGTAGTAAGAAATGCTGCCTAGAAACAGGATGAAGACACCAGTACATATGACAATTTGAAGAATTGTTGACCTCGCCTCTTAGAACTAGGAAAGCTACAGAAAAGTTTAGGTTAGGTGAGTCATATCGGCACTTTGAGGTCCAGAACCATAACCAAAACTCTCAAGTAATTGGTCATAGATAAGTGGTGTTAGCCGGACACCTATTCACTTGTACTGCTACACCCATGTGCTGTAACTAATACCTTTAGCCTGGGAATTCCCCTAAAGTATCCAATAGGAGCACAGGACTACTTGTGGATGATGCTGTGTCCTATTTAGTAGGTCGAAATAATACAGAGAAAAGATAGTTTAAAAACCCATGTCAAAGGCTGAAAAGTTAAGTTTTTCCAGACTGAAAAGTTCTCCGGGACTGAGAAGAGGTATTCTGAGTATCCAGAAGTTCTTCAAGACTGAAGAGATGATAATGAAAATGACTAATGTAGCTAAGGCCTCTAGCAAACCAACTCTACTGTAAATATAATCTCTCTCTCTTAATCAGCTAGTGTAGAAGTCATAGAAGATAGTAAATGTATGCAGATAAAGTTTTTAGTATGATATATAAGTAATAACTCGATAGAACTAATGTTTAAAGTGTGTAATGTTTTTGAGAAGTTGTTAATGTTGAATAAACGTTATTTTGAGTGTTCACTCTTGGCCTGAGACTCAATTTCTTTAGTCTAACTGTAAACTTCCTCGAGTTAGCGACTTGTGGCTCCACTCATCACGACAAATCCTCCAATAAATAAATTTGGTGTAACAAGTAGTTTTAATTGAAACTCCAACAATTAAGCCCACCAAGGGCGCTACTCATTACATTCCCTAATTTAAATGCAGAGTACAGTGTTGTTCTATATGCTTACATATGAGAAGTTTATTTCATCATAATAATGGCCTACATTTAGAAAAATCAAGTGAAAACTGAAAATCTATTTTGTGCACATGCAAAAAACAAACCTAAAAAAGTGTTCAAGACAAACATTTATTGGGAACAGATTTTATAACTAATACCTTTGCTGAAATAATTCCTGTATGTATTTTATCAGCCATTTAATATTTCAAAATAACTGACAGTAACAATCTCCATTCCAAACCTCTAACTGGGTGATTAAATAATTATGGCTTACTCCACCTTTCATCGTAAATACAATTTAATAATTACGATATTAACATTTTTATTTAAACATAATAATTTTTCTGAAAATCATAGTTGCTTTTCAATTCACTGCACTTCTATCAAGAGAACACTCTACACTGCTCATATTTTGATAATTTTGACACTTCCATCCTTTATTAATTTTATTGATTTTAACCAAACAGTTTTCCTTTTAATTGCAATTACAGTATTCTAATATGATATTATTTTTAGGAAATAAATTCTATACTGAGGATCTACACTCTTCAGTGAGCTGTAATTGAAGTTTGTAAATAAATACTTTATAATCTCTAAGATTTTACTATTTAATAATATTGGGGAAGTTATCTTGCCAAGCTTAAATTACTCAATCAGAAAAATTTTAGAATACTAACCATGCTACTTCAATTAGTTTAAAAACAGTTCTGTGTTATACTTCTAAACTTTTTTTTTATGACCAAAAATAAATCAATAAAATCTACCAAACATTTTATACTTTTTCAAAAGTATTTTATGCACTTTATTAATACAAGTGACTACTCAAATGTACAACCTTCACTTTATACAGATTCAGCAACTCCTATTCAACAATACAGGGGTTCTTGGGTATTTTATTTCATTTCACTAATGTTTTAATAGTTTCTAATGAACATTCTTATTACCAACAAAACTGTTTCAAAACTCACCAACTAAACCCTCAAATAAGTAGCTTCTTCCTGTTTTAAAACCAGGATTGGTGGCTGTAGTAACCATACTGCCACGTCGATATCGAAACCCAGTGCTCAAGCTGCTCTTGCTACTCCAAACACTGGAAGTTCGTCTCTCTCGAGACACCAGGAACTACACAATACATAGGAGCTTTTGAATACACCTGACATTATATGTTATTTAATTCCTCTTTATGTCATAATGAAAATTCAAACCTATTACTTTATTCTCCTTTTTGCAAGTTAGATATAATGTTGAAGAATTGATTCAAACTTTTTTCCTTCAAGGTAACACTATAGAATGAAAAACAAGTTTAATAGCTTTCTTTTCTATTTATCAAATACCAAAAGAACAACTTGTCCAGACATGTTTCAATATCTGGTTACTACTTTGTGCCTGATTACTAACACTAGAACCATTAGAAAAGTATTCACATCTTGAACTGGCACACTATATTCATCTTGACTGGTACATTTTAAGCATCAGTACTAACTCTCTTGCAACAGGTAGGTCAAAGTGAGTATGTCCTGACCTTGTACAGATTTAGATTCGCAATACAATTAAACTACTTTGTTATTGATGCATAGGAATAAACTTGGCATCAAAACATAGTTAATAAATCAAATTTTAATATAAGTTTTAAGTTATTAATTTTATAAGGAAATATTCAAAACTTCCTCAATTTACCCCAGTAGCAGAATCATAACATTTGTTCTCTATGTGTTCCTCCTTCTCTAATTTCTTTACCACCTTTCTCTGAAGTATGGAATTTAATGTAAAGCACTCATTATAATACAGATACTATATGTACTTCTGCAATGCCCATGAAAGTGTTCTGTTTCAGGAGTAAATAAAACCGAAATTAAGAGTAACAAATATTTTTATTTCTTGTTTTTCAATTTCATATGTCATGCTGTGTTGTAGTGTATAATTCTTCTCGTGATTCATGACATGCTCACATTTTACCAACATCACAACAATACAAATTGCAATGTTAAACATTCCTTATGTGATGTCATTTTATTGTCTATGGATGATTGACAGACAACACACTACTGTATCGTGATGCGAGTGGTTAATACAGGTGACCCTTCCATGTGGTCTTCAGCCCCCTTTCAGGAAATTACTAATGTGAAGTCTAATTTTTTGTAGTCTTCAATCTTATTTCTTTATGGATTCATAAACTAAAAAATCAGACCTATTTTCACACCCACGTCACATCCCTTCTTTCACAAATTGCCAATAATTCTCCTTCCCATTTTATACAATATCTTTTATAACCAATAAAAAGGCAAAGTTTTAATCTACTGAATGACATATAATACTATGTTGTTTTCAGCACAGAGTATTATCAATTTCATCTTCAGTTTCAAAATTTATCTTGTGGTGTTCAGACCAAGCAGCTAAGGCAATTAATTTAAGCCCTCTTGTCTTAGTTAAAAAGCCGGTTGAATTATAATAGTCATAGGATATTGTTTGCTTTGTGCATGATATTATTATGTGTTCATAAGTGCATTACTTAAGTAAATAAAAATTTAGTCTACTATTACCATCAATTTAAAAAAAAAAAGTAGGCTTAAATTTCATTGGCAACAAACAGCATAAAACAAAAGATCAAATGTTTTTCATATATATTTTTTACTTATTGTTATAAAAGTAACTAAAATGTAAAATGCAAAACTTATTAGGTTAGAAAATGTTAGATTAGGTAGAACACTGAAAAAATAATAATAATAAACATGTTTTTATCGTATCTGAGCTCTGTGGCTAGCTTCAAGATGAAATCCCTCATAGTGATGTTTTCCCTTACAAAACAACAGAGTTTATGGCTGTCAGCTCCAACACATTGTAAAATATTGAAACTAGCCACCTACAAGAACCAGCTTGCACTGGATTCTAACACGTAATCTGGTCTACAACATAAACTCTGTATCTTGTCTAACTGTAGAAAAGCACAGTCTCCAGTTTTTATTCCTCACCAGTCCCAATGCTAAAAGATATGAAGAGAACTCAGAATGCAAATATTATTTTTTGGCTTGCACCTGTAAATAATCAGTGCAGTACAGTCACTGTGTTTAAATATTGTACTGGAGTACAACTATGGTTGCAAGTTTTGTGCATGTGGTGGAAGCTCTCTTCTTGTTTTGTTCACCGTTTCAAGAAGGCTGGACTTTTTTTCCTCTTCTGTTAACCCTATCACCATGAACATCCTTTCCTGCCCTTATCACGAGGTTTTAGTGACTTACATTCAAAACTTAATCTCCTCTTCTCTATTTTATCCACCACCTCTCCAATAAGTATGAAATTAAATGCAAGTCACTCACAATAAAAATCAAAACTAATACTTGATATATTCATGGACAAATATTTTTTTAGTTTATTTAAATTACTTCACTAAAAAATATGACTTTTTGTATGTGAAAGACTGCAAATTTTGTTAAGATATACATACTATATTAAAAGTTAGTAGTGTTGCGTCAGCGAGGTCACGTGACTAGTGTCACGCCACTCGTTCTCTCGAACCTTCGTGAATTGTCGGGAGATTACTAGACATAGTGTTAGTCTGGTATATATATAAGACGCTCACAACGTGACAAAAACAGTGTAGATAATGTGTGTAGGTAGTGAGTAATTGATCTGCAGTCAGAGAGTATTGTTGAAGTTAACGTTCGTTATAGTGTTTGTTTTAGCACGAATGTTGAAATTAAGTGTATCGTAAAGTTATATTCAGAAAGAATAAACCAGTTTTATTAAGTAAGGACTTGTGTCGCTAAAGTTTCGTCAGAACGTAGTTACAGAAAATCAACTAACAAACGGAGACGTAACAGTAGTATCAAATCTATAAAAAATTTTAAACGAGTACAAAGAGGTCAAGTGGTCGGTCAAATAGACTGAGCCTGTTTTGAGTGACTTAATGCCAGTGAAGTAAAGAAATTGTTTGTCATCACATTTTTTCCTTTTCCTAAGCATGGTGCCATATCAGCCCAACTACCACATTGTCAGACATTTTCTCACCAGCTGGGTTAGTTTTATTTTTGCCCAGATAAGGGAAACCAATCACAATATCCATTAACAACCCAAACTTGATTTTAAATGTGCCAAATCTGATGAGATGTAACTCTCAGAAGATTCCTTGCCTGTAGAATCCAAAATATGCAATATGGATATTTTGAAATCCACTTACAAGGTAGTGGGGATAAATCTCGGGAAAAAGAAGGATCCCAAATAATACAGAGGCGAGAACTAACACCACGAAAGTAGTTAGAGTAAGTCACATAACACCTCTGGGCCTGACAGGACAAAACAAATTATCATCGTATGATTGATTGTAGAGGTGAGAAATAGTTCGGGAAAGAAATGTGCAGAGGGATGTATCCCCTTCCCTGGTTGCCAGAGACTAAGAAAGAAAGGACCTATCAGGGTATAGAAGGGTAGAAATAAAGAGTCCTACAAACATACTAACAACTTCAACTGATGACATCAGCAGCAACAAAATAACCATTAAGGGAGGGATGATACATGGTACACGAGGCTAAAGGCTCAATTGGTTGTTGAGACAAGGCATGTGGTACCACCTTAATATCTCAATTAAGTAATGAAAAAGGCTATTTGGGAAGAAGGCTGGATAGCACTGGGGAGTCCAAAACCCACAGATGTTTAGGATAACTAAATGGAAATGAAAACATCTGACCTAAATGACAGGAGACAAAGCTAACCCCAAATAAAAAAACAGGCCAAAACAAGATATGTTGGTTTGAGGATACCTTAATAAAGATAGCCAAAGAGGAAGATGCATGAAGAAACTGTAGAAGAGGAAATCATGGCTAGGCCAGCCAATATAGGCTAGCAATATCTAACAAGTAGAGGATTGAACTACAGCTAGAACTCTGAGTAACAGATGTAATGGGGGAAAGTCATAGATGTGCAATCCATCCAAGCAGGACAGAATACATCTACCACCTAAGCCTGAGGATGATCTAGTAAAGACTACAAAGCTTGTAGTTGAGTATCAATGGGTGGCAAAAACTGTCATCGGTGGCCCAAACTTTGAACAAATCTATCAGAAAACCTCACAATGGAGAATCCATTTGGTCAGGAGAAAGCGAGGACTGAGACTGACAATCTGCTATAAAATCCATCACCCCAAGAAAATGGCAAGCCAAGAGGCTGATATGATTGGAATAGGCCCCACAGAGACAGAACCTAATTTAAGAGACCACTGTAATTGATGAAATGTCTCATGAGAATATTCCCCTGCAAGAGATCTAGACCTTGCACCATCACCTGTTGGACAGCAAGAATTTCTACATGATTGATGCAGAAGTTTTATTGTCCATTCATATACTCTGTAATTTCTGTCCTTGAAGATGCACACCTCATCCCCGAAGTGGAGTATCTGTGAAGAGATAAACAATGGACAGAGGGACAGTATACATTCATATACCCCCCCCCCCATATATATATATATATATATATATA